>NW_004443940.1:566745-607507 GCF_000243295.1 Trichechus manatus latirostris | reverse complement strand
ACAAGGAAAAGATTAGTCCAAAGGACTAATGGACCACAGCTACCAAGGCCTCCACCAGACTGAGTCCAGTAAAGCTAGATGGTGCCCGGCTACCACCACTGACTGCTCGGACTGGGATCACAATAGAGAGTCCTGGGCAGAGCTGGAAAAGGATGTAGAACAAAATTCTAACTCACAGAAAAAGACCAGATTTACTGGTCTGACAGACTTGAGAAACCCTGAGACAATGGCCCTCGGCCACCGTTTTAGTTCAGTGGTGAAATCACTCCCAAAGTTCACCATTCAGCCGAGGATTGGACAGCCTCATAAAACAAAACAGGTCTAATGACGCACAACAGTCCAGGGACAAGGACTAGAAGGCAGAATGGGACAGGAAAGCTGGTGATAGGGAACCCAAGGTTGAGAAGAGACAATGTTGACATGTCCTGGGGTTGTTAACAATTGTCATAGGGCAATATGTGTACTAACTGTTCAATGAAAAACTATTTGTTCTGCAAACTTTCATCTAAGGTACAAAAAAAAAAAAAAAAAAAGAATTATCTATGTGAGATCAAATTTACAACAGCAACTCAAAAGTTTTAATGGGAACCCTACGGGACAGTGAGTTGAAGATAATGGTGATGGAATTATTTGGAAAAGGATAGTGAGCATAGCAGCACAACTGGAAGAATGTAATCGATGTCACTGAATTGTACATGTAGAGGTCTTCCAAGGTCGAGAAGGGAGAGTGTTGACATGTCGTGGGGTTGTTAACCCATGTCATAAAACAATATGTGTACTGACTGTTTAATGAGAAACGATTTACTCTGTAAATCTTCATCTAAAGTACAATAAAAAAAATTAAATAAAAAAAAGAAAATGGGAAAGATTTTGAATGATAAATAGATACAGGCATTGACCTAATGGTGTCAAACATTCCACACTTTGAATTTCATCAGTCTTTTCACCAAGTTGATGAGAGGTCCACTCTGAATTAAAAAGTATACGGTACATTACTGGCTCACAGGCCACTTTGCTCCACTGAATGCTCATTCACTACAAGGGATACTTACATTAGGTCACCTACAACTTATATTTAAACAAATACCATGTTTTCATGCTTTAAACCATTAACATAACTCTAAAAATATAATAATTACAATAACCATATTCTCTAAGTAAGAACACCAGGGCATACAATCAACTTTAAGCAAGGTATTGAACCGTGGAAGACCTTGTTTAAAGCTGAATGTCTAAAATTGAAGTGAAAGTGAATGTGTGAAAGGTAAAGTTTTCAATCTTCTCCCACTCAATCATTCACTACTAGCCTTGCACATAACACACAATGCAAAGTAAGTGGAGGAGAAAGCCCAGCTTTTGTATGTGAAGTTGGGAGAAAACAACTTGTTCATAAATATATCTAAGCATTGACATTGTTTTCCTTAGACCTTTTCTCATTCAAGCTGAGAGAATCCCTCTTCTCCTAGGAAGATAACCCATTCCTTTTGTTATCCATGGCTCTTGAATAATTGAGAGTAGAGCACCAGTTGTTTATTCATTAGTAACCAAGTCTCTGAATTCTAAGACCCTAAGAGTTGGAACTGATCACTCAACTTTAAACCTTATTAGAACTTAGAATGATGAAAGCATAGAATCCCAAGGTAGAAAACAGACTTCGAAGCCATATAGTTTTAGCCTATATTTGATGCTTATGAAGGAAAAATCTTCAGCTATTTTTTTCACTGAAGACGTATGATGTTTCTTCTGACATGAATTCTATATCTGCTGAGGATACATTTATATAAAGGCCCAGAGAGTTGCATGGGACAGGCAATTTTGGGTGGTTGGAATGGCTGGAAGTGATACTTGCCTCCAAGGCTAAAGTTCCCCAATAGAGCAAATTGCCTCTCCATAAACCTTTCAAAAATGTACTTTGTAGGGAATGACTTAACCCTGCGAGGAAGAAGAATCAGGATGTATAATGCTTAACAGGGATAACAATTTGATGAATCAGAGAGTAGGGGTAATTTTAAAATAATCCGTTCAGTATTTTCACTAGTAAGGTCTTAACAAAATGCCCTTGTTCTCTTTTATTATTATTTGACTCAAATTCCTTATTACATACCCAGGCTTTTGTGGCCTGCGAAAGCACAGGCCATATGTATAACTGAGATTGAACGTAAGATGACATCTGTTACAATCAGCAATAAGTTTGCCTTGATATTTGGAGAAAACATTGTAGGAAGAAAATGACTTGATAATTCAAAATCTTTTCATTCAGTCAATCTCTAGATGGAAGTAGAAAAAAGAGCTTGAGGAAAAATTCCTCCTAGAGAACGTGCAATGCTTCTGTCAAGTAGAAGTAACTTCAGACCATTAACATTAATGACATAATATCTTAATGACATGAATCTTTCATTTAATTCAACAATTTATTATTAATTCAGCAAGTGAACATGAATGAAGAGGTATAACATGAAGAAGATTTCACAAACATTGAAAATTTGAAAACTGTTGGTGAGAGAGTTGAAGTGACCTAGTCTGAATATGGCTTGTGATGACAGAGTTGGAAGAAATATATATATAAAGATCTAAATTAGTGGTTCTCAGCTGGACATGATTTTGCCCCACAATAAATTTCACAGTGTCTGGAGACATTTTTGGATGTCCCAACATGGGGAGTACAACTGGAATCTAATGAGTAGAGGACAGGGATGATGTTAAACTTCTTAAAATGTACAGAATAGTCTCCCACAACAAAATTTTATCTAGTCAAAACTATCAATAGTGTTGAGGTTGAGAAACCCCAGATTAGAAGAAGGGGATTGAGGCAGAAGCAGAGTAAACAGAAGAAGTAGAAACGGTGGAAAGAAGAAATGGGTCACACGACAACAGCATATTCTTCACTAACCCGTCTCTGAGTGTATAAGGGAGATCCACCAAGTATGCATAGTTCACCCTGTGGCAGCATTCCCATGGAAAATGACCTTGTAAATAATGACTTAATTCTAGTTTCCTAGTTCCAAACATGAAACTAAAGCAAGTTATCTCTCCTCAAACTAAGGCTATCCTTCCACTGAGAACATAGGTTGCCAGTTACGAATAATATCTAAGTCAACCTTAGTGTTATCTCTGGCCTTCCTAGGTCCAGTGGCTAGTCTGAGGAGACGACACAGAACAACCATCCCACTCCAGTAGGATTTAGCTGAGGTGGATGTCAGGGGATAGGCTTGGCTGGAGAAGTGGGAGTAGGGACATCATTTTCGAAGACTGGGTGTCCCCAGAGCACCAGAACCATCTTTTCTAGATAGGAGAGGGATATCAGCTGTGCTTGCAGTTTCTAGTAGGAACAGAATTTACCTTGTTATACTACACACCCCTGAAGGAAGAGCCACAGGGTCTGCTCTTTTATGTGATAACTGAGTCTAGTCAAGACTCTTATCAAGAATTGTCACATTTCCCTGACTGTGGCAGCCCATATAAAAGTAATTCAATAAACCTTTCAAATTACAGTATCAGATGCTGACACATTCATTTAATTTAAAGTTGGAATTTACATAGAAGATTCAAAACACAGCCTCTTTATAAGGTTACACCACTTTGCTTTGGAATGAAATTCTTGTCATGAAGTGCCATTTTCTTGTCTAGTCCAGACCCTACATTGTTGTTAGATGCCGTAGAATTGATTCTGACTCATAGTAACTCAATATGACAGAGTAGAACTGTCCCATAGGGCAAAGGGCAGCTCGAGAAGACAAAGTATTACAAAGACATGTGCGAAGACCTGGAGTTAGAAAACCGAAAGGGAAGAACATGCTCAGCACTTCTCAAGCTGAAAGAACTGAAAAAAAAAAAAAAAAAAATTCAAGCCTCATAAGCCTCATACAGTAGCAATATTGAAGGATTCTACAGGGAAAATGTTAAAAGACACAGGAAGCATCAAAAGAAGATGAAAGGAATACACAGAGTCACTATACCAAAAAGAATTGGTCGAAGTTCAACCATTTCAGGAGGTAGCATATGATTAAGAACCAATGGTACTGAAGGAAGAGGTCCAAGCTGCACTGAAGGCACTGGTGAAAAACAAGCCTTCAGGAATTGACAGAATACCAATTGAGATGTTTCAACAAAAGTAAGCAGTGCTGGAAGTGCTCACATGACTATCTATGCCAAGAAATTTGGAAGACAGTTACCTGGCCAACCGACTGGAAGAGACTCATATTTATGCCTATTCCAAAGAAAGGTGATCCAACACACTACAGAAATTATTGAACAATATCATTAATATTACATGCAAGTAAAATTTTGCTGAAGATCATTCAAAAATGGTTGCAGCAGTACATTGACAGGGAACTGCCAGAAATTCCAGCCAGATTCAGAAGAGAACGTGGTACCAGGGATATCATTGCTGATGTCAGATGGATCCTGGCTGAAAGCAGAGAATAACAAAAAGATGTTTACCTGTGTTTTATTGACCATGCAAAGGCATTTGACTGTGTGGATCATAACAAATTATGGATCACATTGCAAAGAATGGGAATTTCACAACACTTAGTCGTGCTCATGAGGAACCTGTACATAGATCAAGAGGCAGTCGTTCAAACAGAATGAGGGGGTTACTTCGTGGTTTAAAGTCAGGAAAGGTGTGCGTCAGGGTTGTCTCCTTTCACCATACTTATTTAGTCTGTATTCTGAGCAAATAATCCAAGAAGCTGGACTATATGAAGAACAGGGCATCAGGATTAGAGGAAGACTCATTAACAACCTGCGTTATGCAGATGACAGAACCTTGCTTGCTGAAAGTGAAGAGGACTTGAAGCACTTACTAATGAAGATCAAGACTACAGTCTTCAGTATGGATTACACCTCCACATAAAGAAAACAAAAATCCTCACTACTGGACCAATAAGCAACATGATAAATGGAGAAAAGATTGAAGTTGTCAAAGATTTCATTTTACTTGGATCCAAAATCAACACCCAGCAGACAAGAAATCAAAAGACACATTGCATTGGGCAAATCTGCTGCAAAAGACCTCTTTAAAGTGTTAAGAAGCAAAGATGTCACCTTGAAGACTAAGGTATGCCTGAGCCAAGCCATGGTGTTTTCAATTGCCTCAAACTCATGTGAAAGCTGGACAATGAATAAGGAAGATTGAAGAAGAAATGACACCTTTGAATTATGGTATTGGTGAAGATTATTGACTGTACCACAGATTGCCAGAAGAACAAACCAACCTATCTTGAAATAAGTACAGCCAAAATGCTCCTTGGAAGCAAGGATGGTGCAACTACATTTCACATACCTTGGACATATCAGAAGGGATCACTCCCCGGAGAAAGTCTTCATGCTTGATAAAGCAGCGGGTCAGCGGAAAAGAGGAAGATCCTCAATGAGATGGGTTGACACAGTGGCTACAACAATGGGCTCAAGCACAACAATGATTGGGAGGACAGCGCAAGGTTGAGCACTGTTTCATTCTGATGCACATAGGATTGCTCTGAGTTGGAACCAACTCAATGACACCTAACAACAACAAAAAGAATCTTTATGAAAGCATACCTCCAGGTCTTTTTCCATGGAGCTGCTGGTGGGTTCGAATCACCAACCTTTTCGTTAGCAGCAGAGTGCTTAACCATTGCACTATCAGGGCTTCTTAGACCCAACATAAAGGAGGCTTTTATCAGAGTTATTTACCAATACAATTATTTTATTATTCTTCATGATACATGCCAAAATATTACTGAATCTGAGAGTTTGAAGGCTCTTGAAAGTTTTCAGAAGTTACCAAGGTAGCTGTACTGAACCTGAAAATTAAAGAATGGACTACAACTTTAGTTTCAAGTATTCAATCAAAAAATGAGAAGTTAACCCTACATTGGGACAGGGTTTATTTTTTTTTTCTGAAAGTTGAGGAAGAGAAATCTGCATTTTTCTGGCTCTCTGCTTTACTTCCCTTGGCATCCAGGGTTCTTTCCCCCTGCCATGTGCCAGCCTTGGATAGGGAGAACTTTTACTGCTCTAAATTGTATTTACTTCTCTGAATTCCTCAGCCTTGATACTAGGTTCTCTGTGGGAGCTCGATAAATATTCATTGATGGGGATGGTAATGAATACTAGATTTTTTTGGCTCCCTGCTTTCTGACTTTATTCCAGCCATTTCCTTTTCTCTTCCCTGGGGGAACTGGCCATCTGTTTAAAGCATGTTTGCACTTTGGAATCAGGAGGAGAAGCCAGCATAATTATTAGCTCCCAGTGATTCCTGGGCTGTCATTTAATTCTCAGATCTTGCCATTTTCTCTGCTCTACACACAGAGTTAAGTTTACATATAAGTGAATTAGGTATCACCTTGAAAGATTTATTTCAGAGATGAAAGGATGGCCAGGACTGCTCCTTTCTCTCTCAAAATACTGGGCTTCTAAATACACCAGGGTACAGATACCTGGAATTCTATTATTATTTAGCCATTCTCTGGACTATAAACTGTACTCTCTGTAAAAAGCTAATTCATGTTGTTTTTAGTGTAGCAGAGAATCAGCCTGGTGAAAGCACTTAGTTTGAAGACCTTGGTTGTGGTCTTAGCTCTGCCAGTAACTACCTGTGCCAATTAATACAATCATTTCACCACTTGGAACTCAGTTTACTTACCTATAAAGCAATGGGAGGTGGAAAAAAATATGTTTTCTAGATTTTTATCTCAGGCTAGTTGAAAAAAACAAAAGAGAGACTTACATAAACCAAAAAAAATAAACACAAGTTAAAGATGTTACTTAACTCACTACTTAAATCAGGGAATGGGTAAATAAATGTGCAAACAGAGGCCAAATTAGCTGCATCCACACTGGGGGAGTCAGTCGAACCTCTACTAGACATAATTTGCAAGCGTCTATATAGGAACTATTTTGCATTGCTATCAATTATCTTCAACTTAGAGAGTTTAAAATAGCTCCCATAAAATCAGAATCTGGTACCTCGAAAAGATGTGTTCTAGACAACGCAGAATTTTCATCTAAGCACAAACTTGCCTCTACACTGAAAATCAAGTGCTAAGTACAGGGTACTAAGAATAGGGTACTCAAGATTTTTAGCCATTAATATGTCCCATGGATTTCTTTCAAGAAAGAAAAGACACATCAAAGGAGATTGGGATTAACAGTTGAGTCACACTCAATTTTTCCATGTATATATTTTCTCCTAAAATAATGCTTTCTCCGCAGTCTCAGCATCCAAATCTGCCACCCAGTATTTTGAATACTTGAAGAGCAAGCTGCTCTTTGTTCTCTGGCCTGATAGCAACTTAATGATACCTAATAGTTTATACATGAACTTTCTGTCAGACTGCATATTTCTCTGATACTATGAGGAATAGTCTATTTTTCTTTTTTTCTCCTCATTTCAGGCGAGTCTCAGGCTACTCAAAAACAACAGGGATGCATCTGTGAGAGACCTTCACTTTCTCTGGCTTCAGTGATAACCAAAATTTGAATCTATTTCTGCTTGTGGATTTGCCCAAATACTCCAGGTTTAAGCAATATGTCCGTGTCCTTCACTGTCTCTTAACTTTGCCTGCTTGACAATTCCCTTTAATGGCATACTGTTTTCTCTTGCTCTACTGAGGTTTATCCATCCTTGAATCCTTTCTTCTTTTCTTCTTTCTTTCTTTCCTTTCTCTTTGGTTTTGCTGTTTCCAACAAAAAACCAGTACTTGGAAACAGATCAAACTCTAAAGTAAGGCTATTCTTTCCATTATTTGTTAATTAAAATTTTAAAACAAACAGGTAAGTTTTTATGTTAAAATGCTACAGGATTTTAGTAAAATCGTGGGTGTTTGGGGAGATTGTTAGTGCACAATTGGAAGGCTTCCTCTTAAATGGATGCTATCACTGCTTCCAATAATAATTTTTTTAAAAATCAAGAGTGAAATCGGCCCTTGGGTTGAAAGTGCTAATACTACATTTTACGTTCAGATAAATGAATACTTCTAACAGTACTTACTTTGATGGATACAAGGCCCTTATCAATGTTTGGTTTCCAGACTTTAATTCATTTTTAAGATCTTATTTTGTCTCTGGATGTGCAAGTGAGTAATTATTTTCTTCAAAGTTCATTTCTAATTTAGTTTTCAGACCAGAGTTAGCTTGTATACTCATTTTTCATCTGATGAAAGGACACTGCAACTTGGTTGTGCTTCAAGAAGAATTTTACTGGACTGGAATCCAAAATCGTTTAACATGAATGGATAACACACTGGCAAATCTTCATCTCTTGGGTGTGTTTGTGTGTTGGATCACAATATAGCTTCAATTATTGGTGCTTCTTTTGGCATCAAAATGTCTGAACTGGAGAAAAGTGTTAGGTAAGACTAATTTAAATAAATGTGGATTAATACAAAGTTTAAGGATTCCTGATGGCAAAGTGGTTAAAGCACTCGGCTGCTAGCCAAAAGGTTGGTGGTTCGAACCCACCAGCTGCTCTATGGGAGAAAGATGTGGCAGTCTACTTCTGTAAAGATTTACAGCCTTGGAACCCTATGGGGCAGTTTAATGTATCCTACAGGGTTGCTATGAGTCGGAATCAACCTGGCAGCAGTGAGTTCTATTTATTTATTTTTTGATTAACACAAAGTTTAAATTCATGAAAAATTTTTGGGTAACAATATTTTTTAAGTCATGTTTTATTGCATTTATATCAATCATCACTAATCCTATTAGGATGATAATATGTTTCTTACAATTAATAGATTAAAAAAAATACTAGCTGATCAATGATGTATTTTCAAGGTATTTGGAAGTGCTTTGAAGCAATCTTTCCAACTAAGCAATTTATCCATTTTCTTTGAATGCATTTTAACATTATTAATCAGTTAAGTATATCTGACTTATCTATATTAACCCAGAGCTCAGTGTAGGGACTTGTACATTGTGAGATTGTGTTAACAACAATAACTACGAAACAACAGATAATTATTGACTAACATGTACTATGCTGTTAGTTGTTATTGAGTAAACATGAACTCATGGTGACCACATGTAAAACAGAATGAAATATTGCCTGGTCCTGTGCCACCTTCACAATCATTGGTATGCTCGAATCCATTATTGTGGCCATTGTGTATTTTGAGTGCTTTCCAACACAGGGGACTCATCTTTTAGCACTCTATCAGACAATAACCTGTTGTGATCCATAGGGTTTTCTTGGCTAATTTTTGAAAGAAGATCACCAGGCCTTTCTTTCTAGTCTGTTTTAGTTTGGAAGCTTCAAGTTAAAGTGCTCATTATGGGTGACCTCACCGGTGTTTGAAATAGTGGTGGCATAGCTTCCAGCATCACAGCAACACATAAGCCACCACATTACGGCCAACTGACAGATGGGTGGTAGAATTAACATGTATTAGGTACTTTAAAAGTCTCAAAATGAATACATTGATCTACATAACAACAATATGAAGTAGACATGTTTATTATCCTTGTTTTACAAATAAAGAAACTAAAGCATAAAAATGTTAAGTAACTTACTAAGGTCAAAGAACAAGCAAATCTTTAAGCTATATTTGAACCCAGACAGGTTGGCTCTATACCTAGTTCTCTTGAATACTGTGCTATTCTATCTTTTAATAAATGGCTGATATTTCTTTATTGGTTGATAGCTTCAAAGCTAAACTTCAAGGAAAAGATTTGGTATTTGTGAAATGTCTGCTGTGTCTAAGGCACCCTGCTGGATAATCTATGTGACTCATCGCTTTTTATCTTCACTGCAAATGTGAGAGAGATGTGATGTTCTCCTTATTTTTCAGATGAAGAAGATAATTCTGGAAAAGCATAATTAAAAAGCTGGGTGGCTGAGCTTGGAAGTGGGAGAGTCAGTAGCTACTCTCAGGTCTGTGCAAGCTAAAGCCCTGGTTCTTTCTATTACATGGCATCACCTTGGAATGTTACCTGAAATTTCTTTGGACATAGGTAAGTAATCATAATAATTTCCTTTACCTGAAACTAGAGATATTTATTTTTTTAAAAGCCACTTTTTCTAATAATCATGACTGTCAATGGCCTAGTTTTGATATAACTATAGCAAGTAGAAAAGGAAAAAAAAATGGCAAAATGAATTTGTCTGTTACTCAACTACATTTTCTTTGGCTAAAGGAAAAGTGAATAATATTTTAGAAAAATTAAGTTTTAATCACAGCTGTAAAACTTACTCTTTATGTTTATTTAAGTCTTTGCTTTTTTGAGCTTCTTTTTCCATTAGATAGTAGGATTGACCTCTTATGAAAATATTGTTTTTGTTTTTTCTTTTGTTTCTGTCCCAACTGCAGAATTATCTGTTCAAATTAAATATTACAGAGATGACCTATATAAGAACAAAAAGAAAAATGTTTTGTGTGAAGTGGAGGACGTAGATTTAGAACTTGTCCTATCGGAATTGAATTTTGCCTATTCTATGGCCTTGGAGTAACTACAAAGACAAAGCTGAGAAAACAACTTAAAATCAGTACCTAACTTATGGAAGGTCTCTTCCAGCTCTGGCATTGGGTAGCCAGTAACAGAACACCTGAACATTTATTTTCCGTAAATGAGACACACAAGATAATGACATTAACATGTACAATGTGGTTCAACGTGTGTAGCCAAGTTTACTTTGAATTAATTTTATTTCCATTCATTTCTGTTCAATATTAGAATGTAAGAAATAAAATTTACTTTATATGATAAATTTTAATCCACTTTAATTTGTGAAATGTTATTCCATTCACAAATTTATGTATTTAATCATTAGTAGTAATAGATCACTTGAGACATATCTCAAAATAATTGCAACACATTTGCACTGAGACACCGTTGATTTAAGAACTGATCTATGCCTTAGATGTTTCTAATGACTTCATTATTTTGGAGGAATGATAAGCATATATAAGTGATACTCTGCAAATAATAAAATTCTCAAAAAGATCTTGCAAATTCTCAAGAAAGAAGTCTTCTGAAGCTTAAGGTAGTACAGGTGTATGGTATATCTGGTTTACGACATCTCTGAAAACAACCCCAAGAGAGCTGTACACAATGGTGTTAGTCAGGATACGGTAACAACAAACAAACAAGAACCAAAATATTAGCGGCTTAACAAAACAAACATAAATTTGTTTAAATAAATTCTGCTAAGGTCCAGGAAGTTCTCCAGGGCAGTAGTCCTCCACATTAAGACTTAGCATTGTACCTTTATATTAGTATTTGCTTCCTGGGTCCTGGCAACAGGGAAAGAGAGTATTTTTGTATGGATCTGACACATTTCAGGTCTTCTTAAATTTCACTGACCAAACCAAGTAATTTTGATAAGATCAACATCAATAAGGTGAAGCATTGTAATCACTCTTTGTTCCTGGAATATGGGCAACTGGAAATTTTGATGAGCAGCATTAATATATATGAAATTGGTAAATCAATAAAAATTTGAATTGACGAAAGTTCATTATCACCTGCTACCTCTTTTTCTTACAAATTTCCAATATGGCCCATTTAATCTCTGGATTTGGGATAGTTTTACATTTGGATACTAAGTAATCTAGGAGACATTAAATTTTTCCCCCCGCAACCAGAATCCAGCTATTGATGACTTTTGAAATCTCACTGGCCTTAACTGTTGTAAGAAAACTAGTATGCTGTGTGAATCTGAGCATGACCATCAGATATTTATTCAATGGTCTTTGTGTGTGTGTGTGTGTGTGTGAAAATGATACTCATTCCTTGTCTGGTAAAAAGAAAAGCATAGGAAAAAGTAGATACCTGAAGTCTACTAATTTTCTTAGCTCCTGCATCTAGTGTCTTTCACCATTATGCTTCATGCTCCCATTACCATTGTCTCTTTTCCTTCATCCACCTATCTCTAACCTCAAATATTACAACATGTATAGCAGATTATTATTGAAGGCTTAGGGGCCATGGTGGGGGTGGGGGTGGATGTAGAATAGCACAGAAGGAAGAACAACTTAAATTTAATACTAGTCCTCTTTCTTCTTAAAAGTACATCAAGCATCTCCACATATTTTCTCTCCAGGCCCAGTCTCCCAACATATTATTAGATTTCCTCTATCCTCTCTCCAGCTGTTAGTCAAAGACCTACATATCTTTGTTAGCATATTAATCAAAGCACTTCTCTATCTCCAGATTCAACCATGACAAGATCATTACTTGCATATACTGAAACTCATAAAGATACTTTACTAACTAAGAAGATAATCTATTCTAGTTCAGAATGCTTGGCCATATAAGGAGCCTATCAGCAAAGTATGCAAATAAAAGATTTTTTGTTCTTTAATATATTCTGGACAGTAGGCAGAAACACCTCCAGGGATCATGGATGTAAGATGGGGTTTTCATGTTACGTTTGTTATATATAGTGCATTCAGTGGGTTTTACAAGATCTCACAATTGTCCTAGGATTTTGATCTAATACTGGCCATAAACCTTGTTCTTTTGTTACTGGGTAAATTTCAAAGGCCCAGAAGTTACAAGTGAATCAAGAAAGCTCCAAGGAGTTCAGTAGTTGAACTCCAAGTAGCTGGGAACAGAATTGAAAATTTAAAAAAAAAAGACACCTTTATTCTCAGGGTCAGCTCAGCAAGGAACAGGCAGTATAGAGCAGGCGAGAATGAAAGCTAATCAAGAAAGGAAACCCTTTCAAACAACAACACAGTCACAAAAAGCTGTGATTTACAAGCAGGATATGAGTTGGGTTGGTTCTTATTTTAACCAAAGAATTCTTTTTGGTTTTCCTTGATGCTCATATCCAGTTCAGAGAAATGTTCCACACAGGCTTCTTTCTTATGTCTCATAAATAAATCAGGAAGATAAAAATAGCTGCTTTCCTCAGAGTTAAAACAGAATGAAAGTCAAAGTTCCAACAATCTTCCTCCACTCCTTCCTTCTCAGCTTTCTTGTAATACTATCTAGATAATTCTGAGGGCAAGAATTGTTCAAGGATGAGTACAGGCTGCTTTTGAAAAAAAGCATTATAATTTTGACTATTATTTAAAATATAAGGTTGGCTTGTGTTTTATTAGAAATATAATTCATTTTATGCTTCTTTAAAAAGCCCACTTATTTATAATAACGTTTGAGAATGTAATCACTTTATATTTCTCTCGCTAGAAGAGCAAAAGTGTTGCTGTTACAAAAGCTGCTAAGATACCTGGGGCTATGAGAATAAACTAAAGATTGTGTATGTGTGTGTGTTTTCTTTTTAACCTGTGTATAGGATAAAATAATAAAATAATCCCTGAAATTTAGTGCAGCATTTTGTAAGAGAGATATGTAGATGAAAATCCCAAAGTAAGGAGATTCTGGGAAGCACGTTTCTTCTTTTTCCTCTGCATATAATTCAACATATTTTACTTACTTGTAAGAATGTAGCTTATACTTAGGAGCAGCTTGTTCTTCCAATGGCTGCCAACATCTCCTTGATACCTTGCTCTCTTGTCATCAAAAAATTTTGAGGAGCTTTATATGGACTAAGTTTAGACTAAGTATAGGCTAAGTTGCCTTTTCTGAGACTGTCTTAAAGCTTTGATTTATGGTGTGTTTATTTAATATGAAGAGATGAATGTGGTTACTCTGGAATGAACTGAAGTATACTATCTCATATTAAACTTCCCATAACATTCCAGAAACTAAGGGGCTGAATTGTCCTTATCCTCATATTTAGTTACTTAGTAATTCTAAATTTTGGCTACAGCACATGTTAAAGTTACAAATATCATTGCAAAATTTACTTTAAAATGTCACTGTAGTTATCATCTTTGTCTTAGGATATACAAATTTGGAAAGACTATCACTCCCACTTTACAACAACCACCGAAAAAACTAGATAATCTACAAAATCACAGCCTTCTCGAGCATATGAGAGAGATTTGATCACCTGGAAACAAACTGACCCAAAATAAAAGGAAAAAGAGCTGCCTCCATGGAGAGAATGTGTGAGCACTTGCTTATCTAACGCAGACACAAATTATCATACAAGCTATTAAGAAGAAATTTTAAGAAGTTTAATCAATTGTTGAGGGTTGATTTTGGGCTAGTATGAATGTATAGAAACCTGGGAAGCTAGAAACGTAACAGAAATTCATAACAAACTCCTAATGTCTTTTCACAGAAAACATTTGGTGCTCTTGAGAAATACTGAGGGCATGGCAAGAGACCAGAAAGAACATCTATCATGGTGAAGCTCCCAGGAACGGGGTCAGCAGCTGCTATGGGAGAGGCCTGAACCCTCCACTGGATACTTCTTCCCTCTTTTCCTATTGAACAAAAGTATAAACAGCCAGGAAAAGGGCACTCAGGGTACAGAATAAGACCCATCATAACTGCGAAAAGGAAATGGAAAAATTCCTCCTTCCTTGGGGTAAGGGCAAAAAGCTATTGTGGGCCAGAACAACAGAAAACCAATCCTTCCCTCCAAAGCTAGCATATGTGAAGTAACAACAACAAAAAACCAAACCCATTGCTGTCAAGTCTATGCCAGCTCATAGCGACCCTATAGGACAGAGTAGACCTGTCCCATGGGGTTTTCAAGGTTGTAATCTTTATGGAAGCAGATTGCCACATATTTTTCCTGTGAAACTGCTGCTGGTTTTGAACCAAAGACCTTTCGGTTAGCAGCAAAACACTTAATCACTGTGCCACCTGGGCTTCAAGTAAGACCAATATAGTGTATGGGAAGGAGCAGAGCATGAAGAGATACACTCTTTGTTATACTACAGTGTGATGGATCACTTTTGCATAGCTTTTGACATGGTCTTATAAATCCCACTCAGGTGATTGGACAGGACTGTGAAAATAAGACAATTGTGGCCCACCAAGGAGACTGGCCAGTTTTGCCATCTCACTGGGCTTGAGGTGAACCACTCCAGAGGCAGGAGAGATAAAGGATCCCACCACCACCAAGGAAGAACAGCCAGGAGGGGAGAGTGCATCCTTTGGACCCAAGATCCTTGTGCTGAGAACCTCCTGAAACCAGGAGACAGAGACAGAGAGAGAAGTGGTGGCAGTTGAATGACGGCAGGAGACCGGCATGGTGGGCTTCCCAGCCCACAGAGTGAGAAAGCTGAGTGACTTTGGCAGGAGATTTGCTGGTGGAGTTGAGTGCCTCTGGGCACTTATTGGCAGAGCTAAAAGAGCTTTGTAACACTTACCTGAGCAGGGCAGAGGCTGAGGGCCAGAGACGCATGCCTTTGAGCATGGCTGGGAAGAGGCTGTCCTGATAGGAGAACAGTAACCTGAGCGTTTGGAACCTGACTTGTAACCTACCTGTTACTTCCCTAATAAACCTCATAATTGTGAGTATTTCTGTGAGTTTTGTGTGCCATTGCAATGAATTATCGAACCCAGCAGAGAAGTAGAGAACGCTCTGGGAGGAATGGTTGGTTGGTGTCAGACTTGGTAAAGCAGACAGAGAGAGGAGGCATGTCTGACCTCCATCTCATAAGAATCAGCCTTGGGCAGTTGATCTTGATTCTCCTTTCCTCTGGTGAAGTTAGAGGAGATCAGACTCCACCCCCATGCCATTCTTACAGATACAGACACAAAGAAAAGGCTTAAGTTGAGAGTTGAGCAGACATTAAGAAAAATCCTCTAGACCTCACACTAAATAGAAGGTAATGCTAGCAGAATTTGAAGAATAGTAATGCAGTAACTGAAACCATAGCAACAAATAACCTGTAAACAAACATTTAAAGAAGAATTAAAACTACTCTAAAGGATCTCTTCCAGAAATTAGGACAGGAAGAAACACTTCTCAACTCATTTGAAGAAGGTTGTATTATCCTGACACAAAACCCTCCCACTGACAGTGCAATCTGGCAAGAAAAGGAAGTGAAATGTATTCAGATAAAAAACAAAGAAATTAAACCGTGCCGATTTACAGCTAACACGATTGTCTCTGTAGAATGTCCTAAGAAATCTTAAAAAAAATAAAAAAAATTCTACAACTAATATGTGAGTGCAGCAAGGTCACAAGTTTCAAGATAAGCATACAAAAATAAATTGTACATCTATATACTAGTGATGAGCATATGGGCACCAAAACCAAGTATATAATACTGTTTACATTTGCAAAAAATATAAAATACTTAGGTGTGATTCTAACAAAATACATACTTATATGCTGAAAATTCCAAAATTCTTATGAAAGTGATTAATGAAGATACATTAAAAAAAAAAAATGGAGAAACACATCCTATTCATTGAATGGAAAAATCGACATAGTAAAAATATAAATTCTCCACAAATTGGTATACAGGTTTAATGAAATTTCTATCAGAATCTCAGCAAGATTTATACATATATAGAGAGGGACAAAATTATTGTAAAATTTATATGAAAAAGAAAAGGAATTGATTAAAAAAAAGAGACAAAATAGATTTTAGCCCAAGGAATATTATAAGGGATAAAAGAGTAATTACATAAAGATAAAGGGGTCCGTTCAACAATAAGACACAATAATCTGATGGGTGTATGCCCCTAACATCAGAGCATCAAAATCTATGAAGAAAAAAACTGATACTATTGAAAAGAGAAAGAGAAAAACACTCAATTCTAGTTGGAGATTTCAACACTATTCTCACATTAATTGATAAAGAAAGTGGACAGAAAATAAGGAAGGGTATAGAAGACCAGAACAGCAGGGTCAACCAACTTCATCTAAATTATTTTGATGAACTTTCCATTCAACAAGAGCAGAATACACTTTTTTTTTTCTATCGGGCATATGAGACTTTCACAAATGGATACCATCTTCTGGGTCAAAAAGTAAACAAATTAATGTTTAGAAAGTGAAACCATTTTGATATATCATAAATAATACAAAGTAGAATTGTTTTAACCTGATCAAATATGGTTTAAAAGACCAAAAAAAAAAAATACAGGGTAATTTTTTCAGAGATTCAATATCAGCTTCCTTTGTTTTGTTAGTTTTTTTCTTTTACAATCTGTGTAGGTATTGTCTTTGGTTTGACTAAATAGATATTAAAAGAAAATGTTTGAGGTATATTTGTAAGAAGAATGAATCATATTGTTTTAAAGTGAAAACCAGAAGCTTAAATTTTATAGACTAAAGCTGATTCTAGAGACAGGGAATAAAGTATCAGAGAGCTGAGTTTGAGACTGATAGAACTATTCCTGATAGTTCCATTCCTGATAGAACTATTCTTGAAAAGTCCCACTCTATGTTAAACAAAAGGAAAATTAAAACAAATAGGCAACAACAGCTACTACTAGAGCCCCACTCCAATCTCCCACTGTTGTGAAAAACATTTCAAACGTTAATGATTTTCAGGTAAGTGTACTAATACTAAAGACCGCTGTTAGAATATAGCCGTGCAGTTTGGGTTTGGCAGTATGCCACTAGCAGCCAGAGCACTTAAACTGTCATGAACTATAGTCACATAGCAGGAAACTATGGAAAGATCAGCTAAGCATAAGTGATGGAGGTAGGGGGTTAGAATAAAGTATTCATGGGATAGACTGACCACCAAAAGGAACACAACCAGAAAACAAATGAGTGAGCTGGAGGATCAATTTAAGGAACTTATCCAGCAGTTTTAGAAAAGGCTAAAGAGACAGACTGAGGGGGTTAGAAGCTGAAGTGTTAAAATCAGTATAATAGGAAACCCAGGATCACTAATAATTAAAAAGTGGGGAGGATCTATCTAATAAATTGTACCTGAGGATTTTCTGCAGTTGAAGAAAAAAAAACAGTACTTCAATTTTAAGAATTTATACAATGCCAACAGCATAAATGTTGTGTGTAGTGGGGTGCCATTACACAGCCATAGAAATGTTTAAATCATCAAAGGCAAAAAGGAGCAGATCTACTGAGGAAAAAATCAGCAATATTGGATTGCTCACCTCTGACTATGAAGTTGGAATAATATAAATGCCCCATGTGCACTTCACTTTTTTCTGTGGTTTCACTTTTATTCACATCCAAAAACTTTTAGATTTGAGGATATAATTAACACTGTAATCAGTTAATAAACAAGATTTTTTATTTAATACTAACTCTAATCTCAGCCCCACTACGTGGCTGTCAGTTTGTCATAGTGTGGTGGCTTGCATATTGTGATACTGGAAGTTTTGCCACTGCTGGAGGTGTGCACTCATCTCTGCCAAGAAATTTGGAAGACAGCTACCTGGCCAATTGACTGGAAGAGATCCATATTTGTGCCCATTCGAAAGAAAGGTGATCCAAGAGAAAGTAGAAATTATCAAATAATATCATTAATATCACACTCAACTAAAATTTTTCTGAAGATCATCCAAAAGTGGCTGCAGCAGTACATTCACAGGGTAGTGCCAGAGATTCAGGCCGGAATCGGAAGAGGACTTGGAACAAAGGACATTATTGCTGATGTCAGATGTATCATGGCTGAAAGCAGAGAATACCAGAAAGATGTTTACCTGTGTTTTATTGACTATGCAAAGGCATTTGATTGTGGATCATAACAAATTATGGATAACATTGTGAAGTGTGGGAATTCCAGAATACTTCACTGTGCTCATGAAGAACCTGTACATAGAACAGGCAGTCACTCGAACAGAACAAGGGGATACTGGGTGGTTTAAAGTCAAGAAAAGTGCATCAGGGTTGTATCTTTTCACCATACCTATTCAATCTGTATGTTGGGCAAATAATCTGAGAAGCTGGACTATATGAAGAAGAATAGGGCATTGGGATTGGAGGATGACTCATTAACAACCTGCGTTATGCAGATGGCACAACCTTGCTTGCTGTAAGTGAAGAGGACTTGAAGCATTTACTGATGAAGATCAAAGACCACAGCCTTCAGTATGGATTACACCCCAACATAAAGAAATCAAAAATCCTCACAATTGGACCAATAAGCAACATCACGAAAAATGGAGAAAAGATTGATGTTGTCAAGGATTTCATTTTACTTGGATCCACAATCAACACCCATGGAAGCAGCAGTTAATAAATCAAATGATGCTTTGCATTGGGTAAATCTACTGTCAAAGACCTCTTTAAAGTGTCAAAAAGCAAAGATGTCACCTTGATGACTACGGTGCGCCTGACCTAAGCCACGGTGTTTTCAATCACTTCATATGCATGCAAAAGCTGGACAATGAATAAGGAAGACCAAAGAATTGATGACTGAATTATGGTGTTGGCAAAGAGTATTGAATATACCATGAACTGTCAGAAGAACGAACAAATCTGTCTTGCAAGAAGTACGTTCAGAATATTCCTTGAAAGCAAGAATGGTGAGACTTTGATTCATGTAATTTGGACATGTTATCAGGGAGGACCAGTCCCTGGAGAAGGTCATCATGCTTGGTAAAGTGGACGGTCAGAGAAAAAGGAGAAAACTCTCAACAAGATGTACTAATACAGTGGCTGCAACAATGGACTCAAACATAGCAATGATTGTGAGGCTGACGCAGGACTGGCAGGGTTTCGTTCTGTTGTACATAGGGTCTCTATGAGTGGGAACTGACTAAGGGCACCTAACAACACAACTAATTTCAGCCATGTCTAGTGTTAAGTTGCACGGCAGAGTGGAATCCCTTAGAATTTATCCTTCCAGAGGTGATGCTGGAAACTGTAGTGAACAGAGGACAAATATGTTGGGGAGCAGTAAAGGTGGGGGAAGATACTAGGTTCAGCAATATAATTATATACTAATTTTGAATAAGGGATCCACAACAAATATATATATATATATATATATACATAATTTAAAAAAATTGGAATATAAAACTATTTTAAAAATTATATTAATAAGCTGACAGGTTAGTAGTAAATATTTCAATGTCAAAAGTTGCTAAAGGAAGAGGGACCCAGAGAGGTAAGTGGGGTACAGAAACAATTTTTTTCTCTTGAGATCACTTGCTAAAACTGAAGACTGCAGAGCTTTTATTTTAGTGTCCTCACTTGTGCAGAGGAGAGGAGGCAAGCCTGGGGCTTATCCAAATGGAGAGTCCAATTAGAAAAAAATCTAACCTTGGCATAAAGCTTTCTCTGAAATACAGGACCCTCTATGTAAGGATAAACTAGCAATAAACTTGGCATGCCAGCTTGCTGCTAGGGGAATTTTAAAATCAAAACAGGGCCCTGAGTGAAAGTAAAAACCTTTCCTGCCAATTTGTTGTCACAAACCAGACTTCTCCTATATATGAAGCCCCAGTTTGCATAGCCTTCACGTTCTGAGTATCCTCGGGTAAAAAAAAAAAAAAAAAAAATTAGTTCAAAGTGGCTTGTCGGTGTTCCCGTGTTCCTGGGAAAACCAAACAAATCTTTGGAAGAACACATCCTCAACTAGGGCAGTAAAACCTTCAGACTAATCGTAAGAGCTACGCCTTGTTTTTAAATTCAAAAATCACCAAAAAAGCACAAGATAAAAAGATCCACTAACAAAAGCTGACAGAAACCATTGAGAGAAAAATCAAACTCTCAAATCTTCAGATACTGCAGTTATGAAAGAAAGTAACACAAGATGTTAAATATGTTAAATATACGTAATTTAAAAAAAAAAAAAACCAAACCCAATTCTGAAACAGCGCCCTTATAGGACAGAGTAGAACTGCACTATAGCTTTTCCAGCTGGCAGCTGGTGAATTTGAACTGCTGACCTTTGGACTAGCGGCCCTAGTTCTTAACCACTATGCCACCAGGGCTCCATATAAAAAAGATAACTACAAATATAACCAAAGATCAAAAACACTAAAAAATATAAGTTATATTCACAAAATATTCAAATATAGTTAGTAGATCTAAAAATTAAAAGAACTAAAAATAAAATTAAAAACACAATGAACATGATTAATGGCTAAAGAATTAATGGTTTTTAAGAGATTTGGAAAAATATATATATATATACAGAGCAGCACGGTGAAACAAAGATGAAAAATATAAACGAAGTAGAGAGAGAAAATTGGGAAAATAAAACTTTTGAAGAAATAATGATTGAGAATTTTTCGGAACTTAGACATCAACCTTATGGTAGTAAGATAAATAAGTAAGATAAATAAAAATAAATCCACAGCTAGACACATCATAGTTATTTAGTACAAACCAAGAATGAAAAGATGTTTAAAGCAGCCAAAGAGGAAAGACAGATTAACTAAATTGGACTGATAGGTGTCTTCTCAACAAGAGTAATGTTGTCAATGTATTGACAGAATATTCTTATCAGTGTAGTATTCTGTATTTGACAAAATAGTTTTTCAGCACCAAGGAGAAAATCAAGAATTTTTCAAACAAACAAAAATCACTATTTTCTACAACCAACACTTACTGGTGGAAATACTAAAGATGTAGTTTGGGAAGTAGCAGAGTGATCTCGGGTAGAAGATACTAGAAACAGAAACTAATAATGAACAAAAAGAGTGGTAAATATACGGGTAAATCTAAACAGATTTTTTACTCTGGATAATGAAAATAATAATATTCAGTTAAAAATCAGTGCAAATCAAAAATAGTAACAACAATAAAAATCAATAGCATGTACTTTGAGGGATAATTAGCATTGACATGTTCTGCAATCCTTGTAATATTTGAGATCAAGAAAAATATAAAGTTTAATATAACATATATATATATTTAAACATTTAAATAGTAATAAAATTTTGAAAGAGTATATAAATTCCAAATTCAGTAATGGAGAAAAAAATTAAACTGGAAAAAATAATCCAATTAAGAAAGGAGAGAAATTAAAAGAGTAGTGAAAATAGTACAAAATAAAGTTATACAGAGAAATTTAAATGGGGCAGTATACTACAATAAATATAAAAAAGTACTAAATTCTCTTCTTAAAAGACAAAAATCTAGATACAAAATGTTATAAGAATTCCCCTCTCTCCCCCTCCCTAGTGGAATTCACTAACTAGATAACAGACAAGAACCATCTTAGGTGAAGGGAAGAACAGCACGCAATACAGGGGAAGTCAACACAACTGGACTAAAGCAAAAGCTAAGAAGTTTCCTGAACACTTTAAGGGACAGAGTAGCTGGGGCTGGCGTCTGGGAACCATGGTTTCCGGTGACATCTAGGTCAATTGGAATAAAAGTTTATTAAGAAAACATTCAGCATCCCACACTGCTGAGTGGAGTCTGAGGTCTTAAAAGCTAGTAAGTGGCCATCTAAGATGCATCAATTGGTCCCAGCCCATTTGGAGCAAAGGAAAATGAAGAACACCAAAGACACAAGGGAAACATTAGCCCAAGAGGCAAAAGGGCCACATAAACCAGAGAGTCCATCAGCCTGAGGGCAGAAGAACTAGATGGTGCCTGGCTACCATCAATGACTGCCCTGACAGGGAACACAACAGAGAGTCCCTGATGGAGCAGGAGAAAAGTGTGGAGCAGAACTCAAATTCACATAAAAGACCAGACTTAATGGTCTGACTGAGACTGGAGGAACCTCCGAAGCCATGGCTCCCAGACACTCTGTTAACCCAGAACGAAAAGCTTTCCCAAAGCCCATGCTTCAGACAAAGTTTAGACTGGACTATAAAACATAAAATAATACTTGTAAAGATTGTGCTTCTTAGTTCAAGCAGATACAAGAGACCAAATGGGCAGCTCCTGTCTGGAGGTGGGATGAGAAAGCAGGAAGGGACAGGAGCTGGTTGAATCGACACAAGAAACTTAAGGTGGAAAGTGGGAGTGTGCTGTCACATTGTAGGGATTGCAACTGATGTCACATAACAATATGTGTATAATTTTTTATGAGCAATTAACTTGAGCTGTAAACTTTCACCTAAAGCACAATTTAAAAAAAAATGTTATACGAAAAATATATGGCAAGTATACAAAAAAAGAAAGAAAGAATGGAAAATACATGCTATGGAAATTACAACCAAATTAAAGCTGTCATAATATATTAATAGTAAAGAATATAAATTTAAGTAAACAAGCAATACTAGGGAAAAAGTCAGTATATACTGGTAAAAACAAAACAAAACCCTTTGCTGTCGAGCCAATTCCGACACATAGTGACCCTATAGGACACAGTAGAATTTACCCCATGGGATTCCCAAGATTGCCAGGCCTTCCTACCGGGGATCTCTGGGTGGATTTGAACTACCAACCTTTTGATTAGCAGTCACTGCTTAACCTTTTGTGCCATCCTGGGACTCCTCTGACTCAGTATTCGGTACTCCCCCACTACTAGTTCTTCCCACATGTATTGCCTCCCCACCACCAACACCACAAACCCAGGTCCACAAAACTGAAGCAGGCTTTTGTTCAGGGCTCCCTTGGCAGTAAAGCAAGGCCCCATGTCTGCACTGATCTACATGATCTTCTTCCAACACCATTCCATGGAGAAGAAAAATGGAACAGGAGGCAGTTGGCATTTTGTTTGGGTTAGACTCTTGCTGGTACTATTGCAGTAAGTGATTAAAGCTTGCCTATTACTTAGCTTTTGTCTTGTTGTCTTAATCAGCTGCTTCAACAATTGGCAGCTCAGCACAGCTCAGCTCTCTCAATTCAGCTCACCTCTCTGACAAATAGACATGTAAACCAATGGAATAGACTTGAGAGACCAGAAATAAATCCTCACATTTATGACCAATTGAATTTCAACAAGAGTATCAAGACAATTCAATGAAAGAATGAATAGTCATTTTAGCAAATGGTGCTTGGACAAGTGGATATCAACATGCAAAAGAATGAATTGGCTCCCTGCGTCACACCATAGACCTAAATCTAATAGCTGAAAGTAGGAAACTCCTAGATGAAAACATAAGAGTAAATATCCTTTACCTTATATTATACAATGATTTCTTAGATATGACACCAAAATCACAAGATACAAAAGAAATATAGATAAACTTGTTTTCACAAAATTAAAAATGTTTGTGGGTCAAATGACGCCACCAAAAAAGTGAAAAGAGAATTCGCATAATGAGAAAAAAAAAATTTGAAACCATATATCTGATAAGGGTCTAGTATCCATAATATATAAAGAAATCTTACAGCTCCATAATAAAAAGGCAAATAACTCAATTTTATAATGATCAAATAATTTGAATATCTATTTTCCCATTGAAGATATACAAATGGCCAAAAACCACATGAAAAGATACTCAAAATCGTAAGACATTTGCTTCTCCGTTGCAACTGAGTCAATTGCAAATCATAGCAATCCTACAGGACAGAGTAGAAGTACCCCATAGGGTTTACAAGGAGCAGCTGGTGGATTCAAACTGCTGACCTTTAGGTTAACCGCCAAGCTCTTAACCACTGCACCATCAGGGAAGTATAATTCAAAACTACGATGAGAAAAGAATAGCTAAAATATAAAAGAGAGACAATAATAAGTGTCGACAAAAATGTGGAACAATTAGAACCCACACACATTGCTGGTGGGAATGTACAATGTACAATGTATAGTGGCTTTGGAAAACAATTTTGGAAATTCCTCCAAATGTTAAACATAGAGGTACCATATGACCCAGTAATTCTATTCCTATAACCAAGAGAAATAAAACATATGTCCTCACACAAAGATTGTAAGTGGAGTATTTTTAATAATAGTAAAAATTTGGAAACAACCTAAAGGTCCAACTGATGCTTGGATAAACAAAAGTGGTATGTCCATACGATGCAATAATATGTGGAAATACAAGAGAATGAAGTACTGATAAATGCTACAACGTGGATGAATCTTGATGACATTATGGTAAATGAAAGAAGTCAGTCACAAAAGGCTACATATTGTTTGATTCCATTTATGGGAAATATTTAGAATAGATAAATCATCAGAGATGGAACTTAGATTGCCTGGATCTGGGACAGAAGGTGTGGAGTGGGGAGCAGGAATGGGGAATGATTGTTAATGCGTACAGGATTTTTGGAAGGTGTTAAAGATATTCTGGTATTAGATAGTGGTGATGGTTGCACAATTCTGTAAATGCATTAAAACCTACTTGATTGTAGACTTCAAGTGAGTAAATTATATAGTATGTGAGTTATGCCTCAATAAAGCTTTAAAAATGTTTAATCAAATGTATATGCAGAAGATTCCACTCAACAACTATGAAATATGCATTTATTTCAATTACAGAATATATGTTTATAAACAAGTAAATATTTTCCATGTACTAGGCAGAACAGTAAGTCTCTAAGTTTTTTGAATAATTGAATTTTATATAGATCAATTTCTTCCTCCAAAATGCAAATGCATATTGTAAAATAATAATGATAATAATTGGAAAATACCATCTATTGGAAATTAAATAATACATCTGAATAATACACAGAGTGTTGTTGTTAGGTGCTGTCCAGTTGATTCTGACTCATAGAGACCCTATGTACAAAAGAACGGAACACTGTGAGTCCTGTGCCATCCACACAATTGTTGCCATGTTTGAGCCCATTTGTCTTAGCTATCTAGTGCTGCTATAACAGAAATATCACAAGTGGACGGCTTTAACAAACAGAAGTTATCTTCTCATAGGCTAGAAGTCTGAATTCAGGGCACCAGCATCTGGGGAAGCCTTTTTCTTTCTGTTGTTTCTAGGGGAAGGTCTTTGTCATCAATCTTCCCATGGTCTAGGAACTTCTTCTCACAGGAACCCTGGGTCCAAAGGATGTGCTCTGTTCCCAGCACTGCTTTCTTGGTGGTATGAAGTCCCTATGTCTCTCTGCTCACTTCTCTCTTTTAAATCTCAAAAGAGATTGGCTTAAGACACAACCTAATCTTGTAGACTGAATCCTGCCTCATTAACATAACTGCTGCTAATCCTACTTTATTAACATCATAGAGGTAGGATTTACAACACACAGGAGATAATATCAGATGACAAAATGGTGGACAATCACACAATACGGGGAATCATAGGCTAGCCAAGTTGACAGATAGTTTGGGGGGACACAATTCAATCCATAACACCGTTGTTGTAGCCATTGTGTCAATCCATCTCCTTGAGGGTCTTCCTCTTTTTCGCTGACCTTCCACTTTACCAAGCATGATGTCCTTCTCCAAAGACTGGTCCCTCCTAATAACATATCGAAAGTACGTGAGACAAAGTCTCGCCATTCTCACTTCTAAGGAGCATTCTGGCTATAATTCTTCTAAGACAGATTTGTTCATTCTTCTTGGCAGTCCTTGATATATTCAATATTCTTCGCCAAGACCATAATTCAAAGGCATCAATTCTTCTTTGGTCTTCCTTATTCATTGTCCAGCTTTCGCATGTATATGAGGTGATTGAAAACACCATGCCTTGGGTCAGATGCACCTTAGTCTTCAAAGTGCCGTCTTTGCTTTTGAACACTTTAAAAGGGTCCTTTGCAGCAGATTTGCCTAATGCAATGTGTCCTTTGGTTTCTTGATGGCCGCTTCTGTGGGTGTTGATTGTGGATCCAACTAAAATGAAATCCTTGACAACTTCAAAAATTTCTGCATTTATCATGATGTTGTTTATTGGTCCAGTTGTGAGGATTTTTGTTTTCTTCATGCTGAGGTGCAATCCGTACTGAAGGCTGTAGTCTTGATCGTCATCAGTAAGTTCTTCAAGTCCTCTTCTTTTTCAGCAAGCAAGGCTGTGTCATCTGCATATTGGAGGTTGTTAATGAGTCTTCTCCCAATCCTGATGCCACGTTCTTCTTCATATAATCCAGCTTCTCAGATCATTTGCTCAGCATACAGATTGAATAAGTATGGCAAAAGGATACAACCTTGATGCACACCTTTCCTGATTTCAAACCATCTAGTGTCCCCTTGTTCTGTTTGAAAGACTGCTTCTTAGACTATGTACAGTTTCCACATGAGCAAAACTGTGTGTTCTGAAATTACCGTTCTATGCAATGTTTTCCACAGTTTTGTCAAGTGCCTTTGCATAGACAGTAAAATACGGGTAAACAATTTCTGGTATTCTCTGCTTTCAGCTACGATCCATCTGACATTAGCAATGATATCCCTTGTTCCAGGTTCTCTTCTGAATCTGGCTTGAAGTTTTGGCAGTTTCTGTCTATGTACTGCTGCAACTATTTTTGAATGACCTTCATCAAAATTTTACTTGCTTGTGATATTAACGATATTATTAGATAATTTCTGAATTCTACTGGATCACCTTTCTTTGGAATGGACACAAATATGGATCTTTTCCAGCTGACTCGCCAGGCAACTGTCTTCCAAATTTCTTAACATAGACAAGTGAGCACTTCCCGAGTTGCATCTGTTTGTTGAAACATCTCCATAGGTATTCCTTCAGTTCCTGGAGCCTTGTTTTTTGCCAATGCCTTCAGTACAGCTTGGACTTCTTTCTTCAGTATTATTGGTTCTTGATCATATGCTACCTCCTGAAATGGTTGGATGTTGACCAATTCTCTTTGGTACAGTGACTCTATGTGTTCCTTCCATCTTCTTTTGATGTTTCCTGCATCATTCAATATTTTGCCCATAGAATCCTTCAACATTGCAACTGGAGGCTTGAATTTTCTCTTCAGTTCTTTCAGCTTGAGAAATGCCAAGTGTGTTCTTCCCTTTTGGTTTTCTAACTCCGGGTCTTTGTACATTTCATTATAATATTTTACTTTGTCTTTTCAAACTGCCCTTTGAGATTTTCTGTTCAGCTCTTTTCCTTATTATTTCTTGTTTGCTTTAGCTACTTGATGTTCAAGGGCAAGTTTCAGAGCCTTTTCTGACATCCATTTTGGTCTTTTCTTTCTTTCTTGTATTTTTCATGAACTTTTGCTTTCTTTATATATGATGTCCTCGGTGTCATTCCACAACTTGTCTGGTCTTTGGCAATTATGCAGAGTAGGTATAATAACTGAAACTAGAACATATTTTATAACTGAGTGCTAATTAAAGCATTATGTCTGTAATATTTTGGATAAAACTAGCTAGTTTAAATATCTTTAGGAGAAAAGCTGAAGTGTTGAAAATTAATGAGCTGGGCATTTAATTTAAACATTTAGGGGGGTGGTAGGAAACATTAGAATGAATCCACAGAAGATTAGAAAAGCTAATCAGCATGAGACCAGAAACCAATGAACAATAGAAAATAGATAATTGTGAGGATCAAGAAAGCCAAATATTGATTTTTGAAAGTACTGAGAATATTAAAAAAATCTTTGGCAATACTTATAAGAAATAGGGAGATGTATAAATAGACACTATTTGTTGTAAAAAGTGAAACAAGCTGCTATAGCTAATCTTAGATTTTTAAGGTTAAAGAGAGCCGGATAGCTAAAAGAAAAGTATTTCAGTTATAGTGTTTATTCTTTAAATCAATCTTTCTCCTTTGCTACTTTGGCATGTTTTTCAAGTGCGGGAGGGAGAAAGGAAAGAAGGTAAAAATAGAGGGGGTGGCAGGGAGAGGAATAAAGAAGGGAAAAGTTAAGGAGAAAGCAGTGCAAACGCTAATACACAGGCTTTGGCGCAAATTCTTCTTTTAAGAGAAAAAAAGAGAATCTGGAACCAGTAAAAGAGAAGAGATGGGAGACTCAGTGGGAAGGAGAATAATTCCCAAAGTTAATTTTAACAGTCAGAATAATAATCATATAGGTAGCTACTATATTTGTCACTAAATAGCAGGCACTATACTAAGCAACAGGTATATTTTTCATACTTCATTCATTTAATGTTTACAGCAACTTTATAAAGCAACTTTATTATCTAGTTTAATAGCTAAGGAAACTTCTGTTTAGAGAAGTTAAGTAACTTGCTCAAAGTCACACAGAAATTGGTTGAATTATTATTCAAGCTTAGGTTTTACTCTGAAACCTATACTTTGAACCTCTGTCTGGCCGAGAAGGAAGAAAGTTCCAAAATGACAGATGTGCAAAATTGCCAACAAGAGTGAGAATGAGAAAGGGCCATCTGCTACTTCAATAAGTATATGATCTCCTTGCCCAGGACAAACATATATATGGTGAGGACTGGAACAACAGAGAGAAATAGCGTAACTTTGAATGATGGAACCTAGAGTATTAGTTTTATATTGTTGCTGTAACAAATTACCACAAAGCTAACAGCTAAAAACAATACAAATATATTATGTCACCATTTTGTAGTTTAGAAGTCCAGTCAGATCAGCTGATTCCTTTACTTAGAAATGAAGGTATCAGCCCACCTACATTCCTTACTGAAGACTCTGGGGAAAAATTAGCTTTCAGACTCATACACCTTGTTGGCAGAATTCAGTTCCATGAGATTATGGGACTGAGGTCTCCGTTTTGTTGCTGGCTTTTGGCTGGGCAAGTGTTTCTCAGCTTCTAGAGACTGCCCATGTCCTTGAATAGAGGATTCCTCCTTCCCTCTTCAAAGCCAACCATGGTGCAAGTCCTTCTTATGTTTCATATCTCTCTGACCTGCCTTTCTGCCTCATCCCTCCTCTGCTTCCAGCCAGAGAAAGTTCTCTGCTTTTAAGGACTAGTGTGATTAGACTGAGCCCACCATCTCCCCATCTCATGGTCCCTAAACTTAACCTCATCTGAAAAATGTTTTTTCATGTAATGTGACATATCCATAGATGTCATGATTAAAGCCTGGGCATTTTTGAAGGGACATTATTCTGCCTATTATACTTTGTTGTTGTCATTGTTAGCTGCCATCAAGTCACCCCCTGATTCATCTCAACCTCATGCACAAGGGAACTAAATGCTGTGTGGTCCTTTGTTGCAGATCTGACCATTGTGACCCATAGGGTTTTTGTGGGCTGATTTTTGGAATTTATATTTATATATATTTATATTCTGTTCTAGTCTGTAAGCTCTGCTGAAACCTGTTCATCATCTTAGCAACATGCAAGCCTCCACACACAGATGGGTGGTGGCTGTAAATGAGGTGCACTGGCCAGGAATCAAGCCCAGGTCCTCCCGCATGAAAGGTGAAATTCTATTAGTAAGGTAATACTACTGATGTCCAGCTCTATAGCATAAAAGTCCATCCTGTCACTCCATCACTGATTTACTTCTTATCCAGTGATTCATGTGCTTGTCTCTCTGCACTTCTTCAATAAACATCCATAAATACCTGAGGGCAATTAAGGCAGAGAGACTGACCAATGCAGTGATTCATATTTTAAATCTTCTTACACATTTTTAGCTTGCTTAGCTGTTTGTTAAGAAAACAAATGCTTGAGTTTGTAAGTGCTTAAATAAGTGGTGTGGTTGGTTTCTTAATTATGCTTCTGCATTATCTCAAAGAAGGAGCCCTAGTGGCACACGTGGTTAAAGAGCTCTGCTGTTAACCCAAAGCTCAGCAGTTCCACATCTCTGCGCTGTAAGTCGGAATTCACTGGACTACAACTTCTTTTTTTGGTCTTTTTTTAATCTCAAAGAACTTATTTTTTTTTTACTGCAATCCAACTAAAATTGAATTCGAAAATAAAATTGCAAAGTTAAATGAAACAATTGGTATGAAGATGGTATGTCACAGGCAGAAAGCACTTAGAGAACTTAACAAGTTTCCTGGCAAAATCAGTCTAAGGAAAGTTCATGGTGAAGACACTGAAGAGGTCCTAATGGTGATGGAGCATGAAATCAAGGCTTAAATGTGAACCTTTCATAGGGTTTGGTGTAGTAGGGAAAGCCCTGGACAGGGAAATAGGATGTCTAGTTTGAAGGTAAAAACAAGGTCATCAATCATTGACCTTGAAAATCATTGTTTCTCTAAGCCTCAGTTTACATATTTTGTCACTTTTAATACTATCATTGAATAGTATTTTTAACATGTGACAGCACTTTCAAGTTAATATACAGGTAGTCCCTGAATGGGGTTCCATTCTGATGGCCCTGTCATAAGTCTGATCTGACGTAAGTCCAATACTTCAATTTTTTTTTTTAGTTTTCATTTTTATTGCCATAGCCTCTTATAAGCATACTTTGAACAATAAATCATAACACTGAACATCTGTGAGTGAACATCTGAGAATGATAACATCAGCAAATTATGTACTACAACACTGTACGTAATACATATTATTAACGATAAGATGTAAAAAAGAAGAAAAAAGAGAGACGTTAAGTGTGGTTCATCATAACTTGAATACATGGTAAGTTGGGGACTACCTGTACATGACTTAGGTATTTGTAATAACTCACTTAATACTCACAATCTTGTGAAGACAGGAAATGTCTCTATTAACAACTTGAGAAAACTAAGAACTAAATAAGTTAAGTAACATCGCCAAGATCTTGCAGTTAGAGTCAAATCTAGGTCTGTCTAAATTCAAAGCAGTGAATCTTTTCTCTGTGATTAGTTTATTATAATTTTTTGAGCAGTCTATTGTAACTGTATATATCCATAAAATGACAACCGTTTACAAGATAATTGATAGTTTATTATCTGATTTCCTTGTCTACTTGGCATATGACATCAGAACTTTTTGTTTCAGAAAACTTCTTGCCAACCAGATGCTTGTCTTCATGTAGATCTAACTCGAGGTAATTGTTCTCTTTATATCAAAAAGTGCATCTGGCTTTCCCTCAAAGGGCTTTTGGTTCACTTTCTTCTTATGCCACATTCCCTCTAAGACTTTAACTGGATGGAGATATATGGTATTTCCCCATTTCCATAAGCAATTTGTCAGTTCTCAGTGTCTTAGTCTTGTATCTCCTCAACTTCAGATTCTTTAAGTAAATTTGTGTTCCCCAAGATAGCTCTATATGGTGATTAACCACATTTATTTATCCAAGGATCAGGAATTTGGGGGATGGAAATGTTGAGCTGTCAATAAAAATAATTTTCAACCTGAATTTTTTTTCTCATTGTAAAGAGGGTCATTGAAATATGATTAAAAAAAAAAATTCCCCAAAGAAGGTAATCGCTTAGTTTATTGCATCAAGCAGTTCTGTGTTATTTCTACTCCAACTACACTTTTTATGTCAAACTCTACTTGTAGAACAATAGCAATCCTCTCCCACCAATCAGACCCTAAAATAATCAAAGTGGGAGTATTCTTAGCACAAGTTAGTGACCATTATTGCTTTATTGGCAGAAATTGTGGTTCTTGAAAGATATTGCCAAGATATTTGGATTTATTTTATTGAGTATTCCAGGAAGCCAGATGTTTCTGGGTAATATGTTAATCACTGAGAAGAAATCTTCCCCTTTGGGGCCAAAATCTGACTCCTAATTCAATAAAAAAAAGTCTGAATCATAAGAGTTTCATTTTCTTATTCATATGACTCCATTTTTTTTTAATGTAACAAAAGAAATTGAAGGGATTTCTAATATTTTTTAGTGCGTTTCTAACTCTTGTTTATATGCGTTTAAGATAAATCACACACTATCATTCTTTTTTTTTGGGAGAGAAAGTTAGTTTCCTTAGGAAGTAGCTTGGCTCTCCCTATATAGGCTACCTGGGCCCTGGGAAACATATTCTATACAATGAACATCAAAATTCAGATGCCCAACAATCCACCTAACACAAATACAAGACATGTTGACATTTGCATTATAAATAGTGTTTGATCTTCTGTAAAGGAATGTTTTCTCTGAAATAAAAACCAAAACCAAACCCATTGCCTTCGTGTTGATTCCGATTCAGAGTGACTGTATAGGACAGAGTAGAGCTGTCCCATAAAGACTCCAAGGAGCAGCTGGTAGATTCAAACTGACAACCTTTTGGTTAGCAGCTGAGCTCTTAACCTAAATACTGTAAGTTTTAGAATATTTTTGATATTTAGATAATTGTCTCTTTAGATCTTCTTGGCTTTAAAATATAATGACTGGGATCCTTAGCCTGACATTCATGATATTGCACAATCTTGAAGCAATTTAACTTTTTTCTGTTTTCCATTGTGCCTTACTCAGGCCTGTGGCTTACTCATGCCTGTGATCAACCACTATGATGGAACCAGATTTGGAGATCAGCTTTGATAAGGAGGTTCATAGGCAATGTGGGCCTAATTTCTAAGGTCCCATTATCTTCCTGATCTGTGTTTCTGACCTTCTGCCCTCTAATTTGCCTATCTAGCCATCCCCCAAATTCCATCTAATATAATCACATTGGCTTTCTGCATAGAAAAACAATAAGGAAAGCAGTTAAACTAATCATAAGCTAACTCATTATATTAATTTCCCTCTGCTTTAAGATATTTCACCTGGGATTTTAGAAGTCTTCAAAAGTTCCTCTTAAATTATTATCATATAGGTGCTCCCCAACTACACCACATGTTTTGGTTCAAACTTGTTTCAACCTGGGACTGAGTGTATGATTTGGATTCTCTCTGTGTGAGAGGCATATAGAAAATTTACTACTTACATGTAGCTAGGAAGGGATAACTGGCCTCCTAGCTATAAGGATAACCTCTATCAACCAGGCACAGTGGTTAACAGTGCCATCATCAGGAATGGGGTCCTTCATTCATTTTAAAAATTTTATTTATTTTATTTTTTGGTGAAAATATACACAACTAACAATACACCATTTCAACAATTTCTACATGTACAATTCATGACTTTGATCAGATTCAAGTTACCCAACCATTCTCACTATTGTTTTCCAAATTATTCCACCACAATTACCATTCACTCACTCCCCCCTAAGCTTTTCATCTAACCTTTCAAGTTGCTGTTGTCAATTTTATCCCACATAGATAACTCTTTAAAAGAGCACAATGCTCAAGGCAGACATACTTTACCAATTAAGCTAAACTATTGTTTGGTTCAAAGAAGAATCCAGGATTTAAGGTTTAAAGATTATCTCAGGGAAATAGTTTCAGGGGTTTTTCCAGCCTCAATGATTCTAGAAAATCTGGATTTCATTGAGAATTTAAAATCGTGTTCCAAATTTTCCCATTTTGATCAGGATTCTTTTATAGAATCTTTGATCAAAATGTTCAGTAATGGTAGCAGGGCATCCAGTTCTGGTCTCACGGCATGGGAAGGAGTTGTTCACCGAGGCAGTTAGACACACATCCATTTCCTCCTCCGATTTCTGACTCTCCTTCTTCCTCTGATACTCCAGGTGAATGGAGATCAATTGTTGCAAGTTCTAACCCCTGGATCTGTAAATGTGAACTTGTTTGGAAATAGAATTTTTCTCTTGTTATAAATTAAGTTAAAAGAATAGGATCTTAATCTTAATCCCTTGTGAATGGTGTTTTATAAAGGGGAGAACAGACTAGATTAAAAAAAAAAGTTGCACACATGAGGAAGTTAGCATGTGAGGATCTGTCTACAAGAAAAGAAATGCCAAGAAACACTTGAACATACCAGAAACTGAAAGAGACAAGGAAAGATCTCCCTTAGAGTCATCAGAGAGTAAGCAGAACTACGCTGATGCTTTGAATTCAGATTTCTAGTCTCTAGAACGGTGAGACAACACGTTTGTTCGTTAAAGCCACCTACTCTGTGATATTTTGTTATGGCAGCCTTATGAAGCTAAGACAACAGGTATATAATCTTAAGCATGTTCTTAACCTCTGGAGTTTTACCCTCAGCTTTCTCATGTGTAAAATGGGGTTAATCTGTGCTGTACCCATAAGGTTGTAGCCATAAGGTTGTTATTAGTATTTAATGACTTGGTAATACATGTAAAGTGCTCACAGCTGTGCCTTGTACATAGCACATATGCAATAAAAGTAATATTGTTATTAATATGTAACGAGAGGTGAGTTAGTTCCTTAAAGTTTATGGGAAATGTTCCTAATGTATTTGTAATAATTAAGGAAGATAAGGGAAAATAAGAGGATAATTACCTTGGCATTTAGAGGTGCAAACTTAGGTACTTTTCTAACTTTGTATATGCTCTTAAAGTCCCTAGGTGGCTCAAATGGTTTGCGATCCTCTGCTTACCTAATGGTTGGCAGTTCAAATTCATCCAGTGGCACCACGGAAGAAAGCCCTGGCAACCTGCTTCCATAAAGATGACATCCAAGAAACCCTATGGAGCAGTTCTTCTCTATAACACACGAGCTCACCATGAGTCTGATTAGATTGCATGGCAATGGGGTTGGTTTTGGTTATGTGTTCTTAAGCAGTTCTGTGATGCTCCTGTAAAATTTTTTTGTGCTGCATGTGAACAATGCTGGGACAGAGGCCACAGGAGAGAGGTTATTCTAAAATTTTTTTTGTTTTTAAGTTTCTATTCCTTCTTATGCTTCCTCTTGAATCAGAGTTCAGGATGGGAATGGGCTGTGATCTTCAGCTATTATCGGGAACAAAAGGAAGCTTAACAACCATCTGTAGTTCCCAGGGGCATCTTAGAGGCTTTTCTCTGAAGCATGCACCACCTCAGCTCTTTCCATTTCCTCCCTCACTTCCCTACACACTGGTTCAACACACAGTGCACACACACTCATGGTCAGATCTCAGCAAAACTGTGAGTTTGATGGAGTTTGTCTTCTTAGTTTTCTATCTCCCAGTTCTGTTCTTCGTTTTGTTCTCAGAACCTCAGCGGTCTTCTTTTATTCTCCTTATTTGTTCAACCATCAATTAATATATTAAACAAATATATGGCATACCTATTTGTGAAAGACACTCTGCTGTGTTCTGAGGATTTAGAAAGAAGGTCAGATGAGGTACCTGCCATTTTGGTGAGGGAAGGATAGGCAGATAATTAGGAAATTTTATAAATATACTGGATTATTAAAAATTGTGAAAATTCTATAAAGGAAATTCATAGTAATGTGATAGAAAAGAGAAAACAGAAACTAGTTTAAACAGGAACATTCAGGGGTACTTCTCTGAGGAGGTGGCACTTAAACCGAGACCTGAAGAATGAAACTCTGGTTAACTACGCAAAAAATTGGAAAACAAAGAGCATGCAGGAAAGAAGGAAGAGCAGATTCATACATCCATCAGTAAGAAAGAGAATTGATGTTTTAAAGAAAGAGAAAAGAACTGAATGTTGCTGGATTGCAGAGAGAATAGAGGGCTGAGGGAACTGGAACATGAAGAACATTCTAGGCCACAGTCAAAGGGTTGGATTTAAATTTTAACAGAAAGTGAAAACCGTTTATCAGGGGAGTGAGATATACTGACTTACATTTTTTAAAACTCACTCATTTCTGTGAGGAGAGTGGTTTGAAAAGTTGCAAAAGATGGAAGCAAAAAGATCAACAATCACCCATGAAACAGATGACAATAACTTGGGAATGAGCTGACAAGGAATAGAAAAGAAATAGATTCATGTCATATTGTGGAGATGAAACCCACCTAACTTGGTGATAAATTGTACATGATGATGAGGACAAAGGATACATCAGGTTAATATTTATATTTTTTTTGTTTTGACTACTGCAAGCATAATGATGTTAGGATATCCTATCAAAATCTGCTCTCAGAAAACAATCTAATTAAAATTGTCTTTATTAATAGAATGTTTATTGAGGTTACTGCCACGAGACATTTTACGAGTGGCTAGATGCATTTATGTGAAAATGACTCCGTGAGAACAGTTCATTTTATCAGTCAATAGAGCTCTAAGCTAGAAAAATCTAATATTCTATAAGCAGGACCTTTGATATTTGTGTATTTTTACTTATTTATTTGCCCCTGATACTTCACGTTACATGGGCTTCCACCTGTTCTGCTCTCACTTTGGTAATGTTCTATTTGTCACTCCTTCCTCTGTCTCTGTTGATTGACGGTGCATACCTACTACCCATACCCTACCAGAGTCCTCCATCCTCCATCTCCTATTCCTACAGCATGTCTGAAAAAGACATAGAATGTGAAGGACAAAATATGGTTGAAAAAAGTGGTGAAGAGGGTGGTGGAAGGTGGCAGTGGTAATAGATTTTTTCTTCTCTAAAAGAGTAGTTTCATTCAGTTGGTTGTTTTTGTGAGACATCATTTCTCACCAGCAGAGACAGGATACATTATGAGATTGCAAGATGCAATCTATAATCAAACCTGAATTCTGCAGAAAATCAGAGATTCAAGTTGGTTAAATTCTATGTTTTTCTGGTTTTATTATAGTTACTATTTTCCTTTTAAGTCTATTTGCTGCATGCTTTGTGTGTGTGTGTGTGTGTGTGTGTGCGCGCGCGCGCGCGCGTGCGCGCATGTGTGCTTTAGGTGAAAGTATATAGTGCAAATTAGTTAAAAAATTTACACTTGAATTGTTTTGTGACATAGATTGCAATCCCTGCATTGTGTCAGCACTTTCCTCCTTTCCCTTTCCACCCCAGGTTCCCCTCCATTCTTCCACTTTTCCTGTCCCTTCCTGCCTTCTTGTCTTTGCTTTTGGGCAGGTGTAGCCCATTTGCTCTCATTTACTTGACTGAACTAAGAAGCACATTCCTCACATGTGTTATTGTTTGTTGTATAGAACTATGTAATCTTTGGCTGAAAGGTGGACTTTGGAAGTGGCTTCAGTTCTGAGTTGGCAGGGTGTCCACGGGCCACAGTCTCAGGGGTTCCTCCAGTTTCTGTCAGACCAGTAAGTCTCCTCTTTTTTTGTGAATTTGAATTTTGTTCTACATTTTCTCCTGCTCTGTCTAGGGCCCTCTATTGAGATCCCTGTCAGAGCAGTCGGTGGTTGTAGCAGGGCACCATCTAGTTCTTCTGGGCTCAGGCTGCAAGAGGCTGTGGTTCATGTGGTCCATTAGTCCTTTGGACTAATATTTTCTTTGTGTCTTTGGTTTTCTTCATTCTCCTTTGCTCGAGAGAGGATGGGACCAATAGATGTATCCAAGATGGCCGTTTGCAAGCTTATAAGACCCCAGATGCTATTCACCAAAGTAGGATGTAGAACATTTTCTTTATGAAATGTGTTATGCCGACTGACCTAGACGTTCCCCAAGACAAAGATCCCAAGCCCTCAGTCCCAGGAACTCAGTCCCTTATGCGGTTTGGTTGTGTCTAGGAAGCTTCTGTGACTTTGCTTTGGTCGAGGTGTGCTGACTTACCCTGTATTGTGTGTTGTCTTTCCCTTCACCAAAGTTAACACTTGTCTACTATCTAGTTAGTAATTTCCCCTCCCAACATCTACCTTCCTGCGTAACCATCATTTTTTTTTCTTCTATGTGTAAACCTTTTCTTGGGTTTTTATAATAGTGGCCTCATACAGTATTTATCCTTTTGTGATTGACTTATTTAACTTAGCATAACACCCTCCAGATTCATCCATTTTGAGAGATGTTTTGCAGATTCATCAGTTCTTTATCATTGTGTAGTATTCCATTGTGTGTGTGTACCATAATTTGTTTATCCATTCATCTGTTGATGGGCACTTAGGTTGTTTCCATCTTTTTGCTACTGTGAATAATGCTGTAATGAACATGGATGTGCACAAGTCTATTTGTGTGACAGCGCTTATTTCTCTAGGATATATTCCTAAGAGTGGGATTGCTGGATCATATAGTATTTCTATCTCTAGCTTTTTAAGGAGACGTTCTATCATTTTCAATAGTGAGTGTACTATTTTACATTTTTTACATTTCCCAGAAGCAGTGCATAAGAGTTCCAATCACCCCAAAAGCTCCCCCAAATTTTTTTTTTTATTTCTGCCAGTAATGTAGGGGTGAGATAGTATCTCACTGTAGTATATTTTTACTTTTTATTGTACTTTAGATGAAGGTTTACAGAACAAATAGCTTCTCATTAAACAGTACACATATTGTTTTATGACAATGGTTAACAACCCCACGACGTGTAAACACTGTCCCTTCTCAACCTTCAGTTCCCTATTACCAGCTTTCCTGTCCTCTCCTGCCTTCTAGTCCTTGTCCCTGGACTGTTGTGCCCCATTAGTCTCATTTTGTTTTATGGGGTTATCTAATCTTTAGCTGAATGGTGAACCTCGGGAGTGACTTCATTACTGAGCTAAAAGGATCTCCGGGGGCCATACTCTGGGGGTTTCTCCAGTCTCTGTCAGGCCAGTAAGTCTGGTCTTTTTTTGTGGGTTAGAATTTTGTTCTACATTTTTCTCCAGTTCTGTCCAGAACCCTCTGTTGTGATCCCTGTCAGAACAGTCAGTGGTGGTAGCCTGGCACCATCTAGTTTCACTGGACTCAGCCTGGTGGAAGCCATGGTAGTTGTGGTCCATTAGTCCTTTGGACTAATCTTTTCCTTGTATCCTGTTCTCTTCATTCTCCCTTGCTCCCGAAGGGATGAGACCAGTGGAGTATCTTAGATGGCTGCTCACAGGCTTTTAAGACCCCAGAAGCTACTTACCAAGGCAGAATGTAGAACATCGTCTTTATAAACCATGTTATGCCAATTGAGCTAGATGTTCCCTGAGACCATGGTCACCACAGTCCTCCACCCAGCAATTCAATCCCTCAGGGAGTTTGGATGTATCTATGGAGCTTCCGTTACCTCGTTTTGTACAAGTTGTGCTGGATTCCTCAGTATTGTGTACTGACTTACCCTTCACCAAAGTTATCACTTATCTATTGTCTATTAAGCATTCCCCCGCTATGCCTCTCATCCCTCGTAACTAACAAAGATTGTCTCTTCTTGTGTGTAAAATTTTTCATGAGTTTTTACAGTAGAGGTCTCATACAATATTTGTGCTTTCGTGATTGACTTATTTCAGTCAGCATAAAGCCCTCCAGTTTCATCCATGTTGTAAGATGCTTCACAGATTCATCATTGTTCTTTATCGTTGCATAATACTTCATGGTGTGTATGTACCAAATTTGTTTCTCCATTCATCTGTTGATGGGCATGTAGGTTGTTTCCATCTTTTTGCTATTGTGAACAATGCTGCAGTGAACATGGGTATGCATATGTCTATTCATGTGATGGCTCTTATCTCTTTAGGATTTATTCCTAGGAGTGGGATTGCTGGATTGTATGGTATTTCTATTTCTAGCTTTCTAAGGAAGCACCATACCATTTTCCAAAACAGTTGTATCATTTTGCATTCTCACCAGCAGTGCATGAGAATTTGGATCTCCCCACAGCCTCTCCAACATTTGTTATTTCCAGTTTTTTTGATTCATGCCAGTAACGCAGGGGTGAGATGGTATCTCATTGTAGTTTTAGTTTGCATTTCTCTAATGGCTGGTGATGGCGAGCATTTCCTCATGTGTCTGTTGCCAGCTTTAATGTCTTCTTTGGTGAAGTGTCTATTCATTTCCGTTGCCCATTTTTTAATATGATTGTTTGTCTTTTTGTTGCAGAGGTGTTGAATTTTCTTGTATTTTTTAGAGATTAGAGCTGTGTCTAACTTATAACGTCCAAAAATTTTTTCCTAGTCTGTAGGTTCTCTTTTTAGTCTTTTGGTGAAGTCTATGGGTGAGCATATGTGTTTACTTTTTAGAAGATCCCAGTTATCTAGCTTATCTTCTGGAGTTTGTGTGTTATTGGTTATGGTTTGTACCCTGTTAATGCCCTGTGTTAGGGTCTGTAGCATTGATCCTACTTTTTCTTCTATGAACTTTATAGTTTTTGGGTTTATGTTTAGGTCTTTGATTCATTTTGAATTAGTTTTTGTATATGGTTTGAGGTATGGGTGCTGTTTCATTTTTGCAGATGGATGTCCAGTTTTGTCAGCACCATTTGTAAAAAAGACTGTCTTTTCCCCATTTGATGGACTTTGGGCCCTTGTCGAAGTTCAGGTGAGCATAGGTGGATGGATTTACATCTTGGTTCTCAATTCTGTTCCATTGGTCAATATATCTGTCGTTGTACCAGTACCAGGCTGTTTTGACTACAGTAGCTGTATAGTAGGTTCTGAGGTCAGGTATTGCAAGTCCTCCTACTTTATTCTTTTTAAATAGTGCTTTACTTCTCCAGGGCTTCTCCTTTTTCCAAACAAAGTTAATGATTAGTTTTTCCAGCTCTTTAAAGAATGTTTTTGGTATTTGGTTTGGGATTGTATAGTATTTGTAAACTGCTTTGGGTAGAATTGTCATTTT
>NW_004443940.1:561137-565990 GCF_000243295.1 Trichechus manatus latirostris | reverse complement strand
GCATCTATATTCATGAGAGATATTTTTCTGTTATTTTCTTTTTTTTTTTGGCATCTTTGGTTTTGGTATCAGGGTTATGCTGGCTTCATAGAATGAATTTGGAAGTGTCGCTTCCTTTTCTATGTTCTGAAATATTTTGAGTAGTACTGGTATAAGCTCTTCTCTGAAAGTTTGACAGAATTCTCCAGTGAAGCCGTCTGGGCCAGGGATTGTTTTTGTTGGGAGTCTTTTATATTACCTTTTCAATCTCTTCTCTTCTTATGGGTCTGTTCAGATTCTCAACATTACTTTGTGTTACTTTGGGTAGGTGGTGTGTTTCTAAAAATTTATCCATTTCCTCTAGGTTGTCAAATTTGTTGGAGTATATTTTTTCATAATACTCTGTAATGATCCTTTTTATTTCAGTTGAGTCTGTTGTAATGTCCCCCATTTCTTTTCTTATTTGGGTTATTTGCATCCTCTCCTGTTTTTCTGTTGTCAGTCTGGCCAGTGATTTGTCGATTTTGTTTATCCTTTCAAAGAAGCAACTTTTGGTTTTGTTGATTCTTTCTATAGTTTTTCTATTCTCTGTTAGATTTATTTCTGCTCTGATCTTTATTAGTTCCTTTCTTCTATTGGCTGTGGGCTTTTTTTTTCCTTTCTTTTTTTTTTTTTTGGCTGTTCTCTTTCTATTTGTTTGAGTTCTGTAGTTAATGTTTTGATTTTATCCCTTTCTTCTTTTTTGATGTGTGCATTTATTGCTATAAATTGTCCTCTGAGGACTGCCTTTGTTGTGTCCCAAAGGTTTTGGTATGATGTGTTTTCATTCTCATTTGATGCTCTGATTTCTTCTATTACCCAGTGGTTTGTAAGCAGTGTGTTATTCTGTTTCTATGTAAGATTTTTTTCCTTGCTCTTTCCGTTGTTAATTTCTACCGTGATGGTGTTGTGGTCACAGAAGCTTCTTTGTATTACAGAAGCTTCTTTGTATTATCTCAACGTTTTGAAACTTGTTGAGGATAGCTCTGTGGCCTAAGATGTGTTCTATTTTGGAGAACATTCCATGTGCATTGAAAAAGAATGTGTACTTTGCAGCTGTTGGGTGGATTGTTTTATATATGCCTATGAGGTCATGTTGGCTGATTGTGCCCTTTAGTTCTTGTGTATTGTTGATGAGTTTCTTTCTAGATGTTCCGTCCTTTAATGACTGTAGTATATTGAAGTCTCCTACTATTATTGTGGAAAGATCAATTTCTCTTTTCAGTGTTGTTAGAGTTTGTCTTATGTATTTAGGAGCCTTATCATTGTGTGCATAGATGTTTATTATGGTTATGTCTTCATGATGGATTGTCCCCTTAATCATTTTATAGTGTCCTTCTTTGTCTTTTATGGTGGATTTTGTTTTAAAATCTATTTTATCCAAGATTAGTATGGCCATTCCTGCTCTTTTTTGGTAGCTGTTTGCTTGAAATATTTTTTTCCATCCTTTGATTCCTAATAAATTTACATCTTTGTTCCTAACATGTGTGTCTCTTAGACAGCATGTGAATGGATCCTGTTTTTTTTTTCTTTAATCCATTTGGTCACTATCTGTCTCTTTATGGATGCATTTAGGCCATTTACATTCAGTGTAACGATTGATAGGTGTGAGTTTACTGCTGTCATTTTGTAGTGCTTTTTTTTGTGGTGCTGACGTTTTCTTTGTTCCTCTTACTCTCCTGTGCTGAATTCCTTTTCTTTGTGGATTTTTTAAATGTCTTTTATTTTTGTAGGCTTTTTTTTTTACTGAGACTTCATGTTTTTCTTCTTTATTTTGATGAGTAGTTTTGTGAGTATCTTGAAATTTAACCTTATCTTTCTAGATTTCAACCGTTTGATTATTACTTGGTATCACCTTGCCTTCCTCTCCATTAGAAGGCTCTATACCTGCACCGTTTAGTCCCTCTTTTATTGTTCTGATGTTGTTGTCATTTACAGATTAACTTCTCTGGTTCCCTCTTGTAATTCTTTTGGTTTTGGATGGTCCTTGAGAGTTCATTTCCTAGGTTGGTAGCTGGCTGGTATGATCCTCCATCCTAGATTCAGCCTGTGGTCTGATGTTTGTTGTCAGATCGAAGGACTGCCTTTAATAATTCTTGTAAGTTTGGTTTGGTTTTTACATAATCCCTTAATTTCTGTTTATCTGGAAATGTCTTAATTTCACCATCATATTTTAACAAGAGTTTTGCAGGATATATTATTCTTGGTTGGAAATTTTTTTCTTTCAAATTTTTATATATATCATCCCATTGTCTTCTTGCCTGCATGGTTTCTGCTGAATAATCCAAGCTTAGTCTTATTGTTTCTCCTCTGTATGTGACTTTTTGTTTTTCTCAAGCTGCTCTCAGAATTCTTTGTTTATCTTTGGTTTTAGTGAGTGTGATTATGATATGCCTTGGTAATTTTATTTTGGGGGTCTGTCCTATATGGATTTTGTTGAACTTCTTGGATGGTCAGCTTTTCTTTTTTCATGATATTGGGGAAGTTTTCCCTCAGGAGTTCTTCAGTGATCCTCTCTGTGGTTTCTGTTTTCTCCTCCTGTTCTGGAACTCCTATCAGTTTCAGATTTTTGCTTTTGATTGTATCCCACATAATTTTCAGGGTTTCTTCTTTTTTCTTTGTTCTTTTTTCTGATTTTTCCCCAGAGTTGTATCGGAGTGTTTGTCTTCAATTTTGCTGATCCTGTCTTCCATTGTTTCAAACCTGCTCCTCAGCTCTTCTGTGACACTGTCCCTTTTTGAAATCTTGTTTATCTTTTGGATTTCTAATCGTTGTTTTGGTATGATTTCTAGTTGTGAATTTATTTTAGCATTTTGTTCCTTTATTATTTTCCTGAATTCTTCCATTTTTTTTGTATTTTCCATGAATTTGTCTATTTTTTCCTCATTTTTGTCTGCTTTTTGCTTCAACTCTTGGATAGCTCTGAATATTAGATATCTGAATTTCCTATCAGGTAATTCTAGTGCCTTTTCTTCTACTGGAAAGTCGTCTGGTATTTTATTTTGGATGCCTACTGGAACCATCCTGTTCTGTTTTTGTATATGTTTTGATATTGTCTGCCGTCTTCGGGACATTCAGTAATTATTTTCCTTGTTTATTGGTTGTAGGTTTTTTTGTTTTGTCCTGCTTTTTTGTTTTATTTGGTTATATCTGAGCTGGTGGGCTGTGCATTCTTTGTTGTTTGCTCGTCTGTATACATGATACTTTTCACCTTCTTCTCCAGTGGGCAGGGTCAGTCACTCAGATATGGTACAGCAGGGAAGATCCAGCTGAAGGGGAGTTGCTGGGATCAGTTGTTTGTGGCACATACTAGGGCCAAAGGGCAGGTTGGAAATCAGTTCAGGGCAGGTTCTGGTAGGCCATGCCTGAGTTGCTTGGGGGTGTGATGTTCAGCACACAGTGCAGGTAGGCAGGAAGGAGGGGAGAGATTGTGATATGTGGAGCTAAGATGGGTATGGGAAAGAGGAGAGAGAGGACAGAAGAACAGGAGCCAAAACTTACAAACAAACAGAAAAAAAGAGTGCTAAGGGAGCTTGGTATTGGAGTAGAGAGATGAGAGATGGTTGTTCTTTCTCCTGCTGGAAGCTCTGTGAAGCTACTTTCTTGTACCCCCTGTTCTCCAATCTCTGATAGGAGTCTAAGATGGCTTATCCATGCTGCATTAGCTGATAGGGGACCTCTGCATGCATCTGTCCTTGCTCTGTGTTCTCTGTCAGTTTCTTATTCCATTCGGTGCTTCTCTGAGTTCTTTATCTCTTCATTTGATGCTCAGGGTTTCAGGATTGTTTACCTCTGTTTGACTTAGTTTTTTGGATCTTTGCTGTGGAGGGATGGCGTGGTGCTTCTGTCTACAGTGCCATGTTGACCAGCAGTCCTCTCATTGTAGTTTTGATTTGCATTTCTCAAATGGTTAATGATCACACACAAGCATTTCTTCATGTGTCTATTAGCCATTTGAATGTCTTCTTTGATGAAGGGTCTGTTCGTATCCTTTGCCCCTTTTTTTAACTGGATTATTTGTCTTTCTATTGTTGAGGTGTTGAAATATTCTGTAGATTTTAGACATTAACCTTTGTCAGAGACAGTTTAGACAAATATTTTTTTCCCAGTCTGTAGGTTCTCTTTTTACTGTTTTGGTGAAATCTACTGATAAGCTTAAGAGTTTAATTTTTAGGAACTCCTAGTCATCTAGTTTATCTTCTGGCGTTTGTGCATTATTAGTTATAGTTTATATTGTATTTATGCCATGTATCAGGGACCCTAGTATTGCCCCCATTTTTTTTTCCCATGATCTTTATCTTTTTAGGTTTTATGTTTGTCTTTGGTTTGTCTTTGTTCCACTCTGAGTGGGTTTTTGTGTATGGTGTGAGGTATGGGTCCAGTTTTTTTTTTTTTTTTTACAGATGACATCCAGTTTCACCAGCATCTTTTGTTAAAAAGTTTATCTTTTCCTCATTAATGGACTTTGGTTCTTTGTGAAAGATCAGCTGACCATGTTGTTGTTAGGTGCCATCAAGTCAGTTCTGACTCATAGGAACCCCATATACAACAGAATAAAACACTTCCCAGTCCTGTGCCATCCTTACAATTATTGTTATACTTGAGCCCATTGTTGCAGCCACTGTGTCAATCCATCTTGTTGAGGTTCTTCCTCTTCTTCACTAGTTTACCACGCATGATGTCTCTCTCCAGGGACAGGTCCCTCCTGATAACATGCCCAAAGTATGTGAGACAAAGACTAGCTATCCTTGCTTCTAAGGAGCATTCTAGCTGTAGTTCTTCCAAGACAGATTTGTTCACTCTTTTGACACCCTAGCTGACCATACCAAAAAAAA
>NW_004443940.1:519335-560183 GCF_000243295.1 Trichechus manatus latirostris | reverse complement strand
TCAAATGCCTTTTCTGTGTCAATTGAGGTGATCATGTGATTCTTTTCTTTTGTTCTATTTCTGTGGTGAGTTATGTTGATTGATCTGCTAATGTTTAACCATCCTTGCATACCTTGTATGAATCCTGCTTGGTCATGGTGTATTATTACATTTTTTTATATGATACTGAATTCTATTGGCTACAATTTTATGCGAGTTTTTGCATCTATATTCATGAGCGATACTGGTCTGTAATTTTCTCTTTTAGTGATGTCTTTGGCTGGCTTAGGTATCAGGGTTATGCTGGCTTCATAGAATGAATTTGTGAGTATTCTTTCCTTTTCTATGCTCTGAAATAGTTTAAGCAGTACTGGGGTGAGGTCTTCTTTCAATGTTTAGTAGAATATTCCAGTGAAGTTGTCCTGGCCAGGGCTGTTTTTGTTGTTGTTGTTGGGTGTTGTCTTTTTTTTTTTTTTAATTACCTCTTCAATCTCTTTTTTTGTTATGAGTCTGTTCAGATTTTCTATCTAAGTTTGTGTTAGTTTAGGTAGGTAGTGTGATTCTAGAATTTGTCCATTTCCTCTAGGTTGTCAAATTTGTTGGAGTACAATTTTTCAAATATTCTGTTATGATCCTTGTTATTTCAGTTGGGTCTGTTTTGATGTTCCCCATCTCATTTCTTATTTTGATTATTTGCTTCCTTTCCTGTTTTTCTTTTGTCAGTTTTGCCAGTGACTGTTGATTTTGTTGATCTTTTCAAAGAAACAACTTTTGATCCTGTTGATTGTTTCTATTGTTTTTCTGTTTTCTATTTCATATATTTCTGCTCTAATTGTTATTATTTCCTTTTTTTTGATGGCTATGGGCTTCTTTTGCTATTCTCATTCTATTTTTTCAAGTTGTAGGGCTAACATTTTGATTTTGGGCCATTCTTTTTTGATATGTGCATTTATTGCTATAAATTGACATCTGAGCACTGCCTTCGCTTTGTCTTAAAGGTGTTGGTAGGATGCATTTCATTCTCATTTGATTCTAGATATTTTTTTATTCCCTCTGATTTCTTCTATTACACTGCTGTTTTTAAGCAAGGTGTTGTTCAGTTTCCATGTATTTGATTTTTTTTTATTGCTCTTCCGGTTATTTATTTCTACTTTTACAGAACTGTGATCAAAAACAAAGCTTTGCATTATTTAAATATTTTAGATTTTATTGAAGGTTGCTTTGTGGCCTAAAGTGTAGTATTTGCTAGATTATTTATCTCTAATTTCCCCTTACATTGTGGTGTTTTCTTGTGTCCCATCCACCGTTCACTTCACTTTTTACTCTAGTTTTCTCCTTTCATAATTCATCCACTCCCTGAGTTTTAATAATGAGTAAAATCTCACTGTCTTGGTCATCTAGTGCTGCTATAACAGAAATACCACAAGTGGATGGCTTTAACAAAGAGAAGTTTATTCTCTCACAGTCCACTAGGCTAGAAATCTGAATTCAGGGCACGAGTTCCAGGAGAAGGCTTTCTTCCTCTGTTTACTCTGGAGGAAGGTCCTTGAGATGTATCAGTCTTCCCTTGGTCTGGAAGCATCTCAGCACAGTAACCTCAGGTCCAAAGGACGTGCTGTGCTCCCAGCACTGCTTTCTTTGTGGTATGAGGTCCCCACACTCTGTTTGCTTCCCTTTCCTTTTATCTCTTGTAAGATAAAAGGTGGTGCAGGCCACACCCCAGGAAAACTGCTTTTACATGGGGTCAGGGATGTAACCTTAGTAAGGGTGTTACAATCCTACCCTAATCCTCTTTAACATAAAATTACCATCACAAAATGGAGGACAACCACACAATACTGGGAATCATGGCCCAGCCAAATTGATACACACATTTTTTGGGGGGACATAATTCAATCCGTGACACTCAGTAATTGACTAATCACAAACTTATTTCACAAGCCAGCCTAGCCCACAATGACACATTTCTCATTCTAAGCGGGGTCTTGGACTGACTGACACTTGCACTCATTCTTCACACATTTGCCATAATTACTCTAAAAGTCATGTCTTATCTTACTTGTATAAAAATTAAAACATGAACCCTAACATTCTGAATCTTGGTGGAAGTAAAAGTGCCTCACTGCTGGATTGAAAGAGTAACTGTGCCTCTCTCATGTTACCTGGACAGATGTTACTAGAGAGGTGTTACCAGGGAGGATCGGGGCAAAAATTTTTATCATTCCTTTAAGTTTGCACTGATGATTGATAACTTTTTCCAAAGATAAAATCTCTATTTAATTCTTATATTTTGAAATATGCCTCAACAAAGGCTCATCGTTTCTAAAATCATTATCAATATTAATATATTTTATATAAATAAGGTTGTTATTCATTTTACCAATAATATTTATATTACTAACACTATTGGCTTTATATTTTAGAATTTACAATATTAGAGTACTAACTAATTAATGGACTTTCAGAAAATGGAAAAGATAGCTCCTTTCTCTATATTGCTACTGACTCCTCCGTTTTGCATTTTCTTGTCAATGCTAATTCTGTGCTTGATTCATGGTGTGTTCTGGAGATGGTTCAGGGAAAGACAGCAGGGGCTGTTAATATCTTGTCTTTCTATAGTGAGAATGATTTTGCAACACCACCATTTCTCATGAGGGATGGGTTTTAAATATGTATGGAGTAAGCTACTGTTTGATGGATCATAGCAATGGCTCTTTCAATGGGAGAACAAGCCTATCCCAAAGCCAGACATTCTCCTGAAGATGACACTCCAGAACTCTGCTGTCAACACATTTTTTTTCTTAAAATAAAACTTGACTGATGACCAGAATACATTAGTATGAAAAATGGAGTTATGCCCTCTGCTAAACTGTGGAGTTGAAACACTCAGCTTAAGAAAATCCTGTCTCTTCTTTCTGTTCCTTTCTACCTCATCCTGGCTGATGAAAAAAGCCAGATTTGTACCAAATTATAAATGCCTGAGGTTAATGGATGTGTATTCCCTTATATCACTGGCATATATATATATAATACATACAGATAGATAGATATAGATATAGATAGCTTGATTAAAGATAAGATTATCTTAACACATATAATATATTAGTCCTCAGTGCAAAACTGTATGTAGCAAAAAAGGCAGTGTGGAAGTAATTGGGAGTTCAGCTTGGCACTTCTTAAATGAATGTGATTTTGGAATATCATTTGCTTTCTATGACCCCTTCTCATCTTTGCTTAATACCCTCCTGTAGATCAAGATATTTGAGTTTCCAAAATGTTAATTAATTTTCTCAAGTTTCCAGAGGTAAGTGGCCAACCCAGAATTCTAAACAGGTCCAACTTCAATCCATTGCATTTTCTACTAATCACACTAATTTCTTATATCCCATCTTCTTCCTGATGATAACTAGACTTTTTTTGTGTACTATAGCTCAACTTAGACTAATTATATAAGTAATCTTCTCCAAGGATTCCTATATCCAACCCCCAACCCCCAGTTTTTCTTAGGTTGACTTTAAGAACTCAAATATGTTACCATGTATAAACCACATGAAGACATTTTTTCTCCTAAGATAATTTCTAAAAATTTTCCCCAGTGGTGTTCATTTGCCAGCTATGAGATCTTATTCCTAATTTGATCTTTAAGAGCTGGAAGACTTATGTGACAATCATGATGAATAATTTCTCTCTATCCCAATGGAAATCAAAGGAAATAGGATGTTAAAATAAGATAAATGTTTTGTGCCAAGTACTAAAACACTGGAACAACATATGGAAGAAGTCAGGGGGTTAAGTTTTATTTATTCGTTCATTCAACAAGTATTTACTATATAGATATATATTACTATTTATATACATATATTGTATATATAGTATTACTATATGTATATAAATGTATATATATTTACTATATAGAGATAAACAAGACAAAGTCTTCAGTTTACAGTCTTTTAGAGAACATAGTAAGGCATAAAAGAATAAATGAACACAACACAAATTGAGTAAGGATATAACAAAAATAACTTTTTAAATATGATAATAGAGAATAAGCACAGAAAAGTGATATTTCACTGTAACTGACACTCAGTAAATATTTACAAGACAAATAGACCATTGAACTGAATCTTAAAATGGACAAATGTGGAACATATTCTATATAGAAAGAACAGCAGTAGGAAAACACAAAGAAGTGAGAGAACATGGTTTGGCTGGGAAAATATATGCAGTTTGATATGACTAAAATACAGGAACTATATAAAAGGAGTGATGAGACTGGAAATGCAATCAGGGATGAGGTTTGTAGGACCTTGTATGCCATCCTAAGAGGCTTAAAGTTTCTTCTGAAGGCAATAGGGAACTTCTGAATTAAGGAGTGCAATGTGATTAGAGTTGCATTTTAGTAAAAAATATTTTAGGCTGATTTTGTAGGATAAGTAAGAAGGAAGCCTTGCGACATACTTAGTTTCTTTTCAAAAATTAAAAAAAAAAAAAAAAAAAAAAACAGGCTTAAATGTTCTTTAGGCCTGTTATGTGGTTGTTGTTTATATTGTTGTTAGGTGGAGTCAAGTTAGGTCCAATTCACAGCAACCCTACGTACAATGGAACAAAACTGCCCGGTCCTGCGCCATCCTCACAGTCGTTGCTGTGTTTGAGCCCATTGTTGCACTCTGTTGATTCATGTAGTTGAGGGTCTTCCTCTTTTTTGCTGAACCTCTATTTTACCAAGCAAGAGGTCCTTTTCCAGGGATTGGTCCCTTCTGATAACATGTACAAAGCATGCAAGAGGAAACTTGCCAACTTCCCTTCTAAGGAGCATTCTGGCAGTACTTCTTCCAATACTGATTTGTTCGTTCTTCTGTCAGTCCATGATATATTTAATATTCTTTGACAACACCATAATTCAAAGACATTGATTTTTCTTCAGCCTGCTTTACAGCTGTATATTAGGCTAACCTCTGTTTTTATAGGTTGGGTTTACTATTGCGTGGATCACCCAGTTTCCTCTTACTCAAAATTGTATCTGTTAACTTTTTTCATTTAAGGATGCTAAAGAGAAATCTAAACTAGTCTGAGTTTTGTTTTTTTATGAAAGATAACTTTCTCTTTTCCTTTTACCTCTGAATTCTTGTCAGATTTAATTTTTGTAGCAGAGCAATTAATTTTACCAGTATGTGCCTTTCTGTGCGTCTTTTCTGTCTCCTATTACTTGGCTACGGGAGCCCTGGTGGGAGCAATGGTTAAACGCCTGGCTGCTAACTGAAAATTTGGCACTTGGAACCCACCAGTTGCTCCTCGAGAGAAAAGTCCAGATGATCTGCTCCTGTAAAGATTACAGCCTAGGAAAAATCTATGGAGAAGTTCTACTCTGTCCTATAGAGTCACTATGAGTTGGAGTCGACTAGATGGCCGCTAACAACAACAACATAGTGCCTGGACTCCATCCACTCCATCCTTAGGTAATAACCAATTTTATTTCTCTCACTACAGATTAGTTTGCTTTTTTTTTTCTATAATTTTTAGTAAATGGTTCATACAATATGTTTATCATTATTTCTTTTTGCTGGCTTCTTTTTCACTCAGTATACTTATTTTTATATTCATTCATATCGTTGCATGTATTGATAGTTCATTCATTTTTACTTATGGGTAGTATTCTGTTGTATGAATATACCACAATTCGCTTACCCACTCTGCTGATGAAGGACTTGTTGGCTCTTTCCTGTTTTTGACTATTGCAAACACAGCTTCTATAAATACTCATGTAGAAGAGTTTGCACATGTGCTTTATTTTCTGTTCGGTAAGTACCTAGCAGTGGACGGGCTGGGTTATATGGTTGGTGTTTGTCTAACTTCAGAAACTGTCCTCCAAAGTGGTTGCATCATTTCACTTTCCCACCAGCAGTGTGTGAGACTTTCAGTTGCTTCATACAGTTAGCAGTACTAGTTATGGTCAGTATTTTTATTTTTGAGCAAGCTAATAAATTTGTAACCCATTAACCCATTGCCTTTGAGTCAATTCCAACTCATAGCGAACCTATAGGACAGAGTAGAATTGTCTCATAGGGTTTCCAAGGAGTGCCTGGTGAATTTGAACTGCCAGTCTTTTTGTTAGCAGCCTAACTCTTAACCACTACACCACCAGGGTTTCCAAATAAATGTGTAGTAGTATTTTCTTGTGATTTTTTTTCTGTCTCATTTGTTTTCTTTTTTTTTTTTTATTTCTATCTGATCTTCACTATTTCTTTTCTTTTGATTACTATGATTTCTTTGCTTTTCTGTTTCTACTTCTTTAAGGAAGAAACTGAGGTCACTGACTGAAATCTTTCTTCTTTTCTAGTATAAGGTTTAGTACTACAAATTTTTTCCACTAAGTACTTTAGCTTTCTCTGATAAATTTTAATATGTTATGCATTCATTTTCATCCAATTTCAAAGATACATAAATTTTATTTTTAATTTATTCTTTGACTCATTGATTATTTAGAAGTATATTTATTAGTATCCAAATATTTTGGGTTTCTTAATTTTTTTTTCCTGTTACTGATGCCTATTTGCTTCCATTGTGATCAAAGAGCATATTTTGTATGGCTTAGGACCTTTTAAATTTATTGAGAAATTTTTTACCACTCAGAATATAGTCTATCTTGGTAAATTTTCTATGTACACTTGAGAAGAATGTGTAGTTGCTGCTATCCTTGTTTGAGTATTCTGTGAATGTGAATTAGGTAGGTCAAGTTGATTGATAGCACTGTTCAAGTCTTCAATATCCTCACTGATGTTCTTGCTCTACTTGCACTATTCCTTATGAGTGAGTGAGGTTTATTGAAGTCTGTAACTACAATTGCGGATTTGTCTATTTCTCCTTGCAGTTCCATCAGTTTTTGCTGCAGGTATTTTGAAACTCTGCTATTAGCAACGTATACATTTAGGATTTTTGTGTGCTATATGATGAATTGATCCTTTATCATTATGAAATGATTTTGTTTATCACAGGCTAGTCCCCACTGAAATCAACTTCATCTGATATTAATATAGCCACTTCAGCTTTCTTTTTTAAGTATATTTTTACTGTAAAATATATACACTGACACATTTGCCACTGCAACAATTTTTACATGTACAAACTCAGTGACATTAATTACATTCACTGTGATGCACAACCACTACAACTGTTTCCAAATTTCTTCATTATGTTAAACAGAAATTCAGTATCCTTTAATCAAAATCCCGGTTACATCCCCCCTCCCACCAACTCTTGTAAACATTAATAAACTTTGGTCTGTATGTGTTTTCTTATTCTAAATATTTCGTGTAAGTGGGATCATAGAATACTTGTCCTTTTGTGTCTGACTTATTGCACTCAGCATGATTTTTAAAATTTTGTCCCTGTTGTAGCATGTATCAGAACTTCATTTCTCCTTATGGCTGAATAATATTCCATTGTATGTACATATCACATTTTGTTTATCCATTCATCTATTTATATGCACTAAGTCTGCTTCCACCGTTTGTCTACTGTAAATAATATTGCAAATGAATATTGGCCTAAAAGTATCTGTTTAAGTCACTGCTCTGAAGTATTTTGAATATATACCGAGGAATTGCTGGGTCATTTGGTAATTCTATGGTTAACTTTTTGAGAAACCACCAAACTGTTTTCCACAGTAGCTGCACCATTTTATAATCTCACCAGCAATGGATTAAGGTTCCATTTTTATACATCTTTGGCAACACTTTTTATTTTTCTGATCGTAGTCATTTTCCTCGGTGTGAAGTTGTATCTCATTATGGTTTTGATTTGTTTTTCCCTAGTGACTAATAACATTGAGCATCTTTTCATGCGCTTATTGGCCATTTGCATGTCTTCTTTGGTGAAATGTCTATTCATGTCCTCTGCCCATTTTTTGATTGGTTTGTTCATCTTTTTATTGCTGAGTTTTAGTAGTTCTTTATTTATTGTGGATATTAAACCCTTGTCAGATATATAATTACCCAAAATGTTATCCCATTTTGTAGGCTGTCTCTTCAGTTTGTTGGTAAAGTCATTTGATGCTAAATGTTTTTAATTTTGATGAAGATCAGTTTTTCTCTTTTGTTGCTCATGCTTTGGTGTTATATCTCAAAATTTATTGTTGAAAAGTACATCATGAAGCAATACTCCTATACTTTGTACTAAAAGTTTTATAATTTAGTTCTTAAGTTTAGTTTGTTAATCCATTTTGAATTAATTTTTGTACATGATATGAGGTATAGGTCCAACTACGTGCTTTTACACGTGGACATCCAGTTGTCCCAGCAACATTTATTAAAGAGATTATTTTTTCCCCATTGAATGGACTTAGCACCATTGTCAAAAATCAATTGGTAAGAGATGTATTGGTTTATTTCTGGACTCTCACTTTTATCCATTGATCTATATTGTCTATCCTTATATCAGTACCAAACTGTTTTGATTACTGTAGCTTTATCATATGTTTTGAAATCATCAAGTGTGACTCCTACTTTGTTCTTCTTTTCGAGGTTACTTTGCCTATTCAGGGCTCCTTACAGTTCTAGCAAATAAGGCTATTAAGATTTTGGAGGAGATTATCTTGAATCTATAGATTACTTCATGTAGTATTGACATCTTAACAATATTAAGTCTTCCAACCCATAAACACAGAATATCTTCATGTCTTTATTTAAGTCTTCTTTAATCTCTTTCAGCAGGGTTTTATAATTTTCATTGTATAAGTCTTTCACATCCCAGGTTAATTTTATTCCTAGGTATTTTATTCTCTTAGATGCTATTGTAAATGGAATTGTTTCCCTAATTTCCCTTTCACATTTCTCACTGCTGGTGTGTAGAAACTCAACTGATTCCTTGTGTTGACCTTTGTCATGCATTGAATTGTGTTCCCCCAAAATTTGTGTCAGCTAGGCTAGGCCATGATTCCTAGTATTGTGTGGTTGTCCTCCATTTTGTGACCTGGTGTATTATGTAGTTGTGGTTCCCTTTGGGAGTGAGTTGTCTGTTATATTAATGAGACATCATTAGGTTATTGTCTTAGTCATCTACTGCTGCTCTAAGAGAAACACCACGAGTGTATGCCTTTAACAAAGAGAAGTTTAGTCTCTCACAGTCCAGTAGGCTACAAGTCCAAATTTAGGGCATTAGCTCCAGGAAAAGGCTTTCTCTCTCTGTCAGCTCTGGAGGAAGGTCCTTGTGATGCATCAATCTTTCCTTGGTCTGGGAGCATCTCAGCGCAGGAACCTCAGGTCCAAAGGACACTCTCTGCTCCTCGCACTTCTTTGTTGGTGGTGTGAGGTTCCCATGTGTCTCTGCTCACTTCTCTCTTTTATATCTCAAGAGAGATTGGATTAAGACACTATCTAAACCTCATCAGTATAACCTCATCATAGTGACAGAGTTTACAACACATAAGGAAATCACATATAACCTCATCATAGTGATAGAGTTTACAGCACATAAGGAAATCACATCAGATTTACAAAATGGTACACAATCATACAATACTGGGACTCATGACCCAGCCAAGTTGACAGATATTTTTGGGGACAAAATTCAATCCATGACAGTTATGTTAATGAGGATTAGGGTGGATGCACAACCTGTGCTTGAGTCACACCTTTTATTTTACAAGAGATAAAAGGAGAGAGAAGCCAGCAGAGAGGAGGTACCTCCTACCACCAAGAAAGAAGATCTGGAGTTTCTTAGCTGAGAATCTCCCAGAATCAGGGGAAGATTGTTGCAAAGATACGTGGAGATTTCCAAGGAACACCAGGTCTACAGAAAGGAGACAAGGACATTTCCACACAGCCAACAGAGAGTGAAAGCCTTCCTCTAGAGCTAGCACCCTGAATTTGGACTCCTAGACTCCTAAATTGTGAGAGAATATATTTCTGTCTGCTAAAGCCATCCACTAGAGGTATTTCTGTTATAGCAGCACTAGATAACTAAGACAACCTTGTACTCTGCAACTTTTCAGAATTCACTCACAGGAAACCCTGTGTCATAGTGGTTAATAGCTGCGGCTGCTAACCAAAAGGTTGGCGGTTGGAGTCCATCAGGCACTTCTTGGAAACCCTGTGGGGCAGTTCTACTCTGTCCTTTAGGGTCACTATAAGTTGGAAGTGACTTGATGGCAACGGGTTTGGGCTTTTTAGCTATATATAGGATCATGTCATCTGTGAGTCAGGATATTTTTAATTATTCTTCTTAGTTTGGATTTCTTTTATTTCATTTCCTTGCCTGATTACTCTGGCTAGGATTTTTAGTACAATATTGAATAACAGTGGTGAGAGTAGACATCCTTGTCTTGTTCCTGATCTTAATGGTAAAAAATCTCAATCTTTTCTCCACTGAGTATGATGTGAGCTGTGGGTTTTTCATCTAAGTCATTTATCACATTGAGAAATTTCCCTTGTATCCCTAATTTTTCAAGAGATTTTTTTTATCATGAAAGGGTGTTGGATTTTGTCAAATGCCTTTTCTGTGTTGATTGAGATGATCATGTGATCCTTTTTCTTTCATTCAACTAATGAGGATTACATTTAACATTTTAAGTTTATAACAACCTAGTTTAAATTGATACTCACCTTAAATAACATACAAAAACTCTATTCCTATGCCCCTCCCCCCTTTATGTAGTTGCTACTGTAAATTGCATCTTTATACATTATGTGCCCAACAGCATCAATTTTTTTTTATAATATGTAATCTTGTTTATTATGTGAAGTCAAAATACATTTTCTAGAATTGACAGTTTATCTTTAATTCTAGCTTTTTTTTTTTTCTCATGAAACAGTAGTACACATGTTGTTTTATGACATTGGTTAACAACCCCATAACATATTAACCCTCTAACTTCTCAACCTTTTTTTTTTGGTGAAACTACACATAGCCAAAGATACACAGTTTCAAAAATTTCTACATGCACAGTTCAGTGTCATTGACTACGCTCTTCCAATTGTGCTGTTATTCTCACTTAAGATGAAGGCTTACAGAACAAAATAGTTTCTCATTTAACAGTTACTACAAATGTTGCTCTATGACAGTGGTTAACAATCTCACAAGACATCAACAATATCCTTACTCAAACTTGGGTTCCCTATCACCAGCTTCCTTGTCCCCTTCTGCCTTCTGGCCCTGGTCACTGGACTCCTGTACCTTGTTAGTTTCATTTGGTTTTACGGGGCTGTCCACTCACAGGCTGAAAGGTGAACCTCGGAGGTAGCTTCACCACTGAGCTAAAAGGGTGTCTGGGAGCCATTCTGTCGAGGTTTCTCCAGTCTCCTTTAGGCCAGTAAATCTGGTCTTTTTTTTGTGAGTTAGAATTATGTTCTATACCCTTCTCCAGCTCTGTCCAGAACCCTCTGTTGTGATCCTGGTCAGAACAGTCAGTGGTAGTGGCCGGGCACCATCAAGCTGTACTGGACTCAGTCCAGTGGAGGCCTTGGTAGCTGTGGACAACTAGTCCTTCAGACTAATCTTTTCCTTGTATCCTGCTCTCTTCATTCTCCCTTGCTCCTGAAGGGATGAGACCAGTGGAGTATCTTAGATGGCCGCTCACAGGCTTTTAAGACCCCAGACACTACTCACCAAGGTAGAATGTAGAGCATTGTCTTTATAAGCTGTGTCAAAAAAGCATCGATTTTTAATTGTATTTGATATATTTGTCTTTTGGAATCGTGTAGGACATAATAACTAATGTTACAAGTCAAAAATACCATGAAACTGGTCCTTATGTTTGCCTATGAAATTATCTTTATTGAAGAGCTTTCTTTTCTACATATATTTTTGAGTTACCATGTAGTGTCCTTTCTGTTCTATATGAAGGAATCCTTTTAGTATTTCTTATAGGACCAGTGTAGTCATCACAAAATCCACCAGCATTTGTTTATCTGGGAATGTCTTAATTTTGCCCTAATTTGTGAAAGACAGTTTTTCCAGTTATAGAATTGTGGTTGATACTTCTCTTCTTCCAGCACTTTAAATATGGCATTCAGCTGCCTTCTGACCTCCAAAGTTTCTGAGGAGAAATCAGCACTTAATCTTATTGAGTAAGCCACATGCATGCTCAGAGCAAATTTTAAGTATCTGTCTTCTTTATTTTATAGCACCTCTTACCAGGAATAGCTGTTGAATAAGCCCAGCCAATTTCTTAGTGCCATTGTCCACTGCTTCAAGGACAAGTCCTCACTGTCCTGACAGGTTTAGATGTTTCTAAAGTAGAATGGCTAAATGGAGTCAATCAAATTATGATTCTCTCCATATCCCACATGAGTTTTTTTTCACCTCACTCATTTTAGGGAAATAATGCTATCTTTAATGACAGTATATTGTGAGATGGTATAGGACAGTGTAGTCTCTCCAGCTTTTTATCTAGAAGAGATTTTACATAGTATGGAGACTTTCACAATCAACAAAGCCATACAAGTATTTCTAAATTAACATATTCATGTGGGAATTTCAATCAGAATCTTAATGGAAGGGTTGGATATCTGTGTACACATTTCCACCTTTTCCAACAACTGTTTACAAGATTCAAATGGCTAATTATACCCGAAACCACATGGGTAGACAGGTACAGAGTTATCCTCTTTTTCTAAAGATTCTACAAGCTCAGGGAGGAAAAGAAAAGGCATTCAGAGAACAAACGTAGCATAATTAAAAAACAAGTTTTCAATAACATAAAGGTAAAAGTTATTATAGGTGAAAGCCATTGATAATTTGAACAAGAGTGGTGAATAATTACAGAATGTTAACCTCCTGGCAAGTCAGAACTAAGAAGGCATTCTATTTCTATGTGCACACAAGAACTCTTCCAGGCAGAAGTGAGATAATGGAGGAGTCACATGAACCAAGAGCATGTTTGCTTGATCAACAGAACATAGGTAAAGGATATTGAACAAAGCATTATTCTTTTGGCCAAAGGTTATTTCAGTGCATTATATACAATAGATGCATTGCTCATAAACATACTATCCCACTTCATCAGTTTCATAAAATACAGATGGACAATATTTTCTCCACAAAGATAATCTCTTGAGAGCAAAAGGCAGCACTATTAAAAGTTATATCAGACAATAAATAAAAACCAGATTTTTCATGAGCATATCAGTCATTTGGTCGCCATACTGAAACACTACTTTGATTAGGATTTCTCTTATTCAGGAACCAATAACACCTACTTATGACATACCAGACAAAATACAAACTTCTGCATGGTTTACAGGATTCTCCATAAACTGACCCTCTATTACCTATCTATTATTCCATTGCTCTCAGGCTGTCATGGAAGAGAAAAATTAACATGAATTTTGCAGTGTGAATATCTCTGTAACGAAACATGGTAGCCTTCCATTTCAACTAAGTTCTAAGTGAGGATCAATTCATCTTCAAAATGAGGATAGCAATAGTTGACTCACTGGGTTCCCATCAACATGTGATGTAGGACACTTTTTTCTACCGTACCAGAGGAGTGGAAGAGCTGGATCTACTCTTCCTAGGGTAAGAAAATTGGTATACTCTTGAACAGGGACTGAAGATAAGAATGTATAATAGGGTTCAGCTCAGTGTATTAGCAAGAGATCAGCAGGTTGTCAGTGACTCTCCTGTGGCTGAGGGATGATGAGCTCAGTTTGGAGGGGAACTGTGAGTTAAAGGCAGTGGCATGTGGACAGAAACACAATAAGTTCATCCAGAGTGTTGGGTACTGGAGGAGGTAAGACCAGATTGTATGAATTGGCTTTAACTGGGGCATTGCAGATTCACTGGGATCACTCATGGTGCACAGACTAACAGGCTGACAAATCAATGGGGTTGACTCTAATGAGGTACACATCTGGTGCTACTGGTGAACATACTCTCTCTTTGGCTTCTACTTGAAAACTAGAATAGATTTAGAACCTGTAGGTTACCTGGAGATAAGAATGAGTGTATAGGCCTTAACAATTAGTAAAGAGGAAATAAGACAGGAGCTAACAGCAGCACAATTTTTAGACTGATGGTAGATATTCAAAACCTACTTACTGATGCATTAATAAAATAATTTAGAAAGCTATTCAGGCTTTTATTTGAATGCTAGCAGCTCTATTGACAATAGACATTTTAAACTTAGCTGCTGATTCACTGACCTGTTATTATTAGCTCAGGTAGCACTTATTTGTGAAGAAAGTCATATAGATTTAATCATACTCTTATCTTCTTGTCAGAAACCTTAATGTTGGATTCTCCTAACTCATAACTGGACTGTGAACATTGATTACTCTCGCCTCCGTACAGATTTGGAAAATAGGCTTGAATTTATATTGACTTTGTATGGAATGGGAAGTAATACTAAATAACATGTCAAAAAGTTGTACTTTGTGATTTCCTTTTTCTGTGTATTACAGATCACTTAAATTGATACTTCTGCAGTTTCCTGGTATTGCACTTGTGTTTTCTTGCATTTACTTAGAGAGCCATTAATGTAAGAGGGAATGAATCTGCGTTTGCGAGGATGGGTCTTATCTAAAAGTATGGCCTTTGAACATTTCCAACTGTAATTCTAACTTGGACCACATTATATGTTTGTGCTTGTTGACCAGTGAGTTCTCTCTCTGTGGTGATTGAAACATCATTTCTAGACTGATATACGTAAGAGTCAACAAAATGAAGATGATGTGACATGAGGATTGACGGTAAGTTCAGAGCCTGCAATTATACTAGGATTTGACTGACCCCCAAGAAGGATTCGTCTTGACTCATGCTTATAATCAACCAGTCTCCTTTGTTCTCTTTCTGAGTCATATACCTATATCTCAACTTTCTATGTCTTAGTGTGTCAACATCAGGAAATCACCATCACGTGAAAAAAGAGAGAACCAGCTGGTGAGAAGATGGTAGACATGTTCCTACTGATGCACCAGCCAAATGACTTCCGCTACACAGAACCTACTAAAATATGATGTTTTGACCTGCAGTATCTGTTTCAAGAAGACAGGACATTAATGCATACTTTCAAACATGTCAATGAAAATCTCCTCTTTTTCTTTCAAACTTTTTATAATATAATACAGTCTTTGGAAATATGTCAATCAAAATCTGAAAAAAAGATTTGGCTAAAAGGTGAAAGTTAAGTTCGCTGAATAATGGTGTATTTTCTAAAAGGGTAATATGATGAAATATTTCTAGATTTCAATTAAGCATTCACAAATACCTATCAAGTACCTATTATGTGTATAAACCCATTGCTGTCAAGTCAATTCCGACTCATAGCGACACTATAGGACAGAGTAGAACTGCCCCATACAGTTTCCAAGGAGTGCCTGGTGGATTTCAACTGCTGACCTTTTGGTTAGCAGCCATAGCTCCTAACCACTACAAGGTATATACACAGAGATTATAAAGGGATTATGTGTATATCCCTTTATAATCTCTGAAATTGTTGCCAAAGAAAAATTGAGAATGACTGCTTCCAAGAAACAGGCAGTAATATTCAAGGTAAATTTAGAGATTGGCTGGCAAAAAGAGCCTGTGCTAATTTCTCCTGGGGTGCCTGGAGAGCAGAAAAATCCTGAAGTCATTGTGCACCATATCAACATTGAGTTACAGCAGCGGGCAGAAGACTGCAAGGTGGTTCTCAGCAGGTAAGGCATGATGTTTTTCATCTAATCTAGAGGACACAAGCAGGCCTTACGTTTAGGGTAGGGAGGGAAAAGATTGTGGGCCACTTCCAGTGATAAGAGGGAATAACTAAAACAAAAAAATAAAAAATGGTTGTCAATAGGGAGGGTTGCTGTTGACCTAGAGACTGGCACATCTCCTGTGGCTCTGCTATGTAAGGTCTCCAGCACTAAGAAAGTACCTAAGAAAGAGGAGGCTGTGGCAATTTGAGTGAAGGCAAAGACCACAGTATCACATGCTGTGAACTAAAGAACAGAATTTCCTACACCATATTGGAAAGTGGCTTGCTGGGTGCCAGGGCAGAGCTGCTGACAGTCCATCAGGTAGTGTTTTAGGAGAAGGATTCTGCCCCTCTCTACCCCTTTCTACTTTACCATCTTATGGCCCAATCATGAGAACAACCTTGTAAGTGATGAATAAATAACCAGACTTTAAGTACCAGGCAGTATGTGCTTCCATGATCTCCAAACACATATGCTTGCTTGTCTTTCTCCACAGAGAGTAAAATTACTATTTTGGCTCATTTTAAATATCTAATTACTAATAATGACTAAAAAAATAAGCCTGGAAGCAACTGAGTTTAGCTGCAGTTTATCGGATTACATTTCTTAACCTCTAGGCAAAATGAGAATTTGAGACATATATGCAGTTGAGTAACAGAAACAGAAAATTGTGTTTTCACATATTTTGGAATGTGCTGTTGGCACACGTAAAGTTTGTATATTTAATTATAACAGTGGTAGATACTTGTTGTGTTTGCTAAATATTTTCACCACTCCATCTTCTGGAAACATGATAAGATTGCACTTCCGGGTCCTGCAGTGACGAAGTTGGACCAAGAGTCATAATTGGAAGTAACATGGGTCCCTCCTCATACAAAATCTTTAATTCCAAGTTGAAGATTCACCTGAAGGCATGATAACCAGCCTCTCTGAGTAATGGCATCCCAATCAGCTGCCTGAATTCCCGGGAATCTATGATGAACAGAACCCCTTGATCAACATAACCTGGTCTGCCCTGAGTAATACAAAAACACAGAGAAACTAAAATTAAATTTCACTTAGGAGTCAAGATATGTATATTCAAGTGCATTCTGTGTGCATCAACTGACAAAGGGCATAAAGACAGTGAAAATCATTTCTTCTAGGATATGCCTGACTGACAAATTCTTCCCTGAGGACAAGTGAAAGCAGAAATGCCATGCCAGAATTGAGGGAGGAAGAGACACCTCTGAGAATTGAAAATGATCTTTTTCTTCCACAATTATAAAAAGTGTTATCCCTGGCAGAGAAATAAGGGGACATATTGCTAGCATTTGAGAACCCTCTTGTTAGGCCATTCATGTTACTCTATCATTTTATCTTTACCATGAACTTACAAAAAACCCTTTGCCTTTTAGTTGACTCTGACTCATAGTGACCCTATAGGACTGAGTAGAACTGCCCCATAGAGTTTCCAAGGAGTACTTGGTGGATTCAAACTGCTGACCTTTTTGTTAGCAGTCAAACTCTTAACCACTACGCCACCAAGGTTTCCTGAACTTACAGAATAGGTGTTATTATTTTCGTTTTATAAATCAGGACCCCAAATCTCAAAAAAACTTAAAAATTTGCTCTTCTTCAATTGACTAGTAATACGCTGTACTGCAATTTCAACATAGATCTGTCCGACTCTAAATTTGATATTGTTTACATAACTCCATGTGGTCTCCTGTAAAACAGAGATATATCTCGAGATGAGATCTCTAAGGTTAGGCCATTTTCTAAATTATTAATCACCTAGGAAGAGAAAATATTTCAAAGATCGCTTATAGCCAATGCTAAACAACATTATTCTTAGAAGGCAAATTAACTTAATGGAGAAGGTGTGTGGTTAAAAATCTAATATACAAATGTATCACTAGCTCTACTACATTTTCCAGAGTTTAAGGTATTTTCTTAATTTACTGCCCCTGATTTTTCATTCACTTAATCTAGTTCATTAACATTCCCATTGCACTGTTAGATGAAATAGGCTCTGTATTTAAACTCAGGAGATTTTCATCTCTGATGAACCTGTTTCTGCTTAGATAAAACATGTGAATATTTCTATTAGTTGTGTGTATTTGCCAATGAAACTTACTTCTTGTATGTTGTACTTTCTATTTTACACATATGTGCACTTTAGCTCTTGGAAGAGTTTTGATTCTTTAGAAACAGGTACTTTCTCCTATGTACTCCTTAAATTCATGAAGAATTTCTCGGACTTTTGACCATCTAATGCTCAGTAACTCCTTGAATTTCCTGTACTTATAAATAAACTACGTTAAAATATTTCAGTAATTAAAAGGAAATCACATTTTTGTTTCTTGGAATTATCCAGATCGGTTACTCAAGCTTTCCATATTTACATTGATTATCAAATCCAAAACTCCTAAATGCTGTAAAGCATGATTCACAGAAATTGAACTGACTTTGGGATTGAATTAGTGAGAAATCACTGAAAAGTTTTAAGGACTTAAATAAATAATTAATATCCAAATTTCAATCTCCAGCCCTTAAATATGTGAACTCACAGCTCACTAACTGATGAACATTTCCACAGGCTCCTCACATTCAATATCATCAAATAAAATGATCCTCTTTCTGCCTCAAGCAGTGTCTATGCCTGTGTTCTCTATCAGTGGGTGACATCACCATTTCCAGTGAATTTATCCCAATATAGTCCCTTTACTTAACTTCCTCCATATCTAATCAATCACTAAGCTCTGTTGTTCGTACTGTAGTTGTTGTGTCTTTTATTTCTGATTATAAAAATGGCCTTGAGGCAGCGTCTAACCTTCTCTAACTTCACAAGGGGAAAGGAGAATCAAGATCAACAGCCCAAGGCCGATTCCTGTGAAGCTGTCAGGTATGCCTCCTCTCTCCACCATATTTACCAATTCTGACACCAACTGTCCCTCCCACAGCATTCACTACTTCTCTGCTGGGTTCAATAATTCATTGCAATGGCCACACAGAACTCACAAACACTCACGATTGGGGTTTATTAGGGAAGTAACAGTTACAATTCAGGCTCAGGAACACTCAGGATATAGTTCTTCCATTAAGATGGCCTCTTCCCAGTAGTGCTCGCAGGCATGGCTCTCCCTGGCCTTAGGCCTCTGCCCAAAGGCACTCAGCTTTCTCTCTTAGTGGGCCAGGAAGCCCACCTAACCATCGTCTCCTGCTGCCAGGTCTCTGCTGCCACAGCTTCTCACCTTCTTCAGGATTGCAACTCGCTCTCTCGGTCTCCTTCTTCCAGGAGCTTCTTAGCACAGGGATCCCAGGTCCAAAGGATATGCTGACTCCTGGCTGTTCTTCCTTGGTGGTGGTGGTGGTATTCTCTCTTCCTGCCTCTAGGGTAGCTCATTTCAAACCTAGCAGGATGGCAAAACTGACTAATCCCTTTGGTGGGCCACAATTACCCTATTATACAGTCCCGCCCAATCACTTGGGTGGAAGTTACAAGACCATGGCTAGAAGGGCCATATTATGTAATTCATTATACCACACTTATATTTATCCCTACCTTCTTCTATTTCCTGAATTATGTTCAGAGCTAGACCTTATGTCTTGCCAGGAGTATTGAAGCTGGGTTTCAACTGTTCTCCTTTTTTCCTTTATCACCTATGAGGCCAAACATTCATAGGCTGAACCCCAGTAGACAGGATATTGAAACTCATGATTTATTATTCCCTTTGGTCTTTCTTTAAACTTAATGTGATAAATTGCCAGACGTTTTGCCAGTCATGGTTGTTTCTATCCCTTGAGGGAAATAGAAATTTCCCAAATTTCAAAAAGTCTTGCCCATATCTTCGGGTGTTCACATTTCCAATCTCAGCAACTACACTTTTATAGCCACAGAAATCAAAGAGATAGTAAATTCAACCTCTCACCACTGATTACAAATGTCTCCTTGACTTTTTCCCAGAGGATTTCAATATGGACCAAGAGGCCACACTTAGATTAACTTGTTCTAGAGTTTAGAATTTTGCTCGACCAATGACTTCTTCATTGCAAATAACTTTTTTCACGGTGACTATACACACGGACCTCACCAGATGAAATACACAGGAATCAAATTGACTACATCTGTGGAAAGAGAGAATGGAAAAGCTCAATGTCATCTGTCAGAAGAAGGCCAGGGGCTGACTGCAGAACAGACTACCGATTGCTCATCTGCAAGTTCAAGTTGAAGCTGAAGAAAATTAGAACAAGTCCATGAGAGCCTAAGTATATTGAATATATCCCATCTGAATTTACAGACTATCTCAAGAATAGATGAAGAAAGTAAAAGGTTATTAAAAAGACAGGAAAGAAAAAAAGATCACAATGGATGTCAGAAGAGACTCTGAAACTTGTTGTTGAATGTTGAGTAGCTAAAGCAAATGGAAGAAATGATGAAGTCAAAGACCTGAACAGAAGATTTCAAAGGGTGGCTCAGGAAGACAAAGTAAAGTATTATGATATCTGCAAAGAGCTGGAGATAGAAAAATCAAAAGGGAAGAACATGCTTATAATTTCTCAAACTGAAAGAACTGGAAAAAATTCAAGCCTTGAGTTGTAATACTGAAGGATTCCACAGGGAAAATATAAAACAATGTAGGAAGCCGGAAGCATCAAAAGAAGATGGAAAGAATACACAGGGTCACTATACCAAAAAGACTTGGTGGAATTTCAACCATTTCAGGAGGTAGCATATGATCAGGAAACTATGGTACTGAAGGAAGAGGTCCAAGCTGCACTGAAGGTGTTGGGGAAAAACAAGGCCCCAGGAATTGACGGAATATCAATTGAGATGTTTCTACAAATGGATGCAGCACTGGAAGTACTCACTCATCTATGCCAAGAAATTTGGAAGACAGCTACCTGGCCAATGGACTAGAAGAGATCCATATTTATGCCTATTCCCAAGAAAGGTGATCCAACCAAATGTGAAAACTATAGAACAATATCACTAATATCACAAGAAAGTAAAATTTTGCTGCAGATCATTCAAAAACGGCTGCAGCAGTACATTGACAGGGAACTGCCAGAAATTCAAGCCGAATTCAGAAGAGGAGGTGGGAAGAGGGATATCATTGCTGATGTCATATGGATCATGGCTGAAAGCGGAGAATATCAGAAAGATGTTTACCTGTGTTTTACTGACTATGCAAAGGCATTCGACTGTGTGGATCACAACAAACTACGGATAACATTGAGAAGAAAGTGAATTACAAAATACCTAATTGTGCTTATGAGGAACCTGTACATAGATCGAGAGGCAGTCATTTGAACAGAACAACGGGATACTGCATGGTTTAAAGTCAAGAAAGGTGTGCCTCAGGGTTGCATCCTTTCACCATATGTATTCAATCTCTATGCTGATCAAATAATCCCAGAAGCTGGACTATATGAAAAATGGGGCATCAGAATTGGAGGAAGACTCATTAACAACCTGCATTATGCAGATGACACAACGTTGCTTGCTGAAAGTAAAGAGGACTTGAAGCACTTACTGATGAAGATCAAAGACCACAGCTTTCAATATGGATTACATCTCAACATAAAAAAAAATCCTCCCAACTGTACCGAGAAGCAACATCATGATAAATGGAGAAAAGACTGAAGTTGTCAAGAATTACGTTTTACTTGGATCCACAATCAACGCCCATGGAAGCAGCAGTCAAGAAATCAAATGACACATTGCATTAGGCAAATCTGCTACAAAAGACCTCTTGAGAGTATTAAAAAGCAAAGATGTAACCTAGAAGACTAAAGTGCGCCTTACCCAAACCATGGTGTTTTCAATTGCCTTATACGCATGCAAAAGCTGGGCAATGAATAAGGAAGACCGAAAAATTGACACCTTTGAATTTATGGTGTTGGCAAAGAATATTGAATATACCATGGACTGCCAAAAGGACAAGCAAAATCTGTCTTGGAAGAAATACAGCTAGAACATATCTTAGAAGCAAGGATGGCAAGACTTCGTCTCACATACTTTGGGCATGTTATCAGAAGGGACCTGTCCCTGGAGGAGGATATCATGCTCAGTAAAGTAGAGGGTTAGTGAAAAAGAGGAAGACCCTCAATAAGATGGATTGACACGGTAGCCAAAACAATGGACTCAAGCATAAAGATTGTGAGGACATCGCAGGACCAGGCAGTGTTTTGTTCTGTTGTGCATAGGGCCACCATGAGTTTGAACCAATTTGACAGCACCTAACAACAACAACACATTTAGTACATTTCCCGGGGTAATGAATGATGTTAATGTGATGTTACCTGTTCCAGTGAATCCAAGATTATATCTAATGGTCTTTGATTGTAGAATCTTGGCCGGAATCAGCATGAAGTTAATCAGTCCATGGTTTGTTCACTCCATTTCTAGTTTTCATTGTGAAAATCAATATAATATTTGCCAATTTTACAGATAATGTTCTCACATTCCCAATAATGACTCATTGATCACCAATGGCTAGTCAGAGAACTTGCTTATTAATTCTGTCACTGTAGGATAAAATTTGCTTGTCAGAGGACTTGAAATGATTTTTCATAGTTAGCTTCTCAATTAAAGTCTCTTAAATTGAGCAGTTTGTTACTCATCTACAATTTTCTGACCTATCTTTGAGCATGATCTTGGGTAAATGTCATTCATATTAATGTTTGTACTGTTATTTTACACGAGTGATCATTTTACTTGGCAGAGAAGACAAAAGCAAAATATGGGCAGAGGTGGTCTGCATTTATCTCTAATTCACAACTTAGTGGCTTCAGTTCGTCTTTGGAAAAGCTGACATATAAATAAAATTAAAAAATCATCACTGCTACACCATTGGCCCAAAGTTGAAGAATTGTCTCTTTCTTAAACTTCCATATGTGCTGAAAATAACAAGAAGAAGCATTTATGTTTAACTTAGCAATTTTGCCTCCTCAGCTCATTTTGGGGCATTAGCGTTAATGCCGTGATTATTTTTATTTTACAATCCTTGGTTATATTTATCCTTGATTATCTTTGTACCTGTTTATGTACCCTTTTAAAAATGTAAACACATTACTATGCAAAAGCTCTTTGCAGATTATTCATCACCTGATATCTGAAGAATAAACTCAAATTTCATTCATATTAATTCATTGTTTGCTTCTGGAAAAATCAGTGATTCTCTTAAGGCCTTAGTTTTATCATCTATTAAATTAGTTTAATAATAACACCTAACTTAACTTTTTATTTAAAATGACACCTAGACCTTCCTTTCAAAGGCAAACATGTTTCATTTAGGAAGACCTTTTTCCCAACTGTTCTGGATAAAATATCATAATTTTTTGCATGTATGGTTGTCTTAGTTGTCTAGTACTGATATAACAGAAATACCACAAGTGGATGGCTGTAACAATCAGAAGTTTATTCTCTCACAGTCTAGTAGGTTAGAAGTCCAAATTCAGGGTGCCATTTCCAGGGGAAAGGTTTTTCTCTCTGTCCACTCTGGAGGAAGTTCCTTGTCATCAATCTTCCCCTTGTCTAGGAGCTTCTCAGCACAGGGGCCCTTGGTCCAAATAACTTGCTCTGCTCCTGGCACTACTTTCTTGGTGGTATGAGGTCATTCTCCTCTCTGCTCAATTCTCTCTTTTATATCTTAAAAGAGATTGACTCAACATACAACCTAATCTTGTAGATTGAGTCCTGCCTCATTAACGTAACTGCCTCTAAACCTGTCTCATTACCATCGTAAAGGAAGGACTTACAACACATAGGAAAATCACATCAGAACACAAAATGGTGGGCAAGCACACAATACTGGGAATCATGGCCTAGTCCAGCTGACACACATTTTTAGAGGACACAATTCAATCTATAACAACTGCCAAGCTTGAAATTCAGTAAAGCAAGTCTTCAAGTGCCAGAGATTAAAATCTTAACATCAAAGAGATGAACTTTTTGAAGCTTATCAAAATCAAAATGGCATTAAAAAACAAACCAAACTCATTGCTGTTGAGTCAGTTTTGACTCATAGTGACCCTATGGGACAGAGAAGAACTGCCCTATAGGTTTTCCAAGGAAAAGCTGGTGGATTCAACTGCTGACCTTTTGATTAACAGCTAAGCTCTTAACCATTGTACCACCAGGGCTCCTTATACTTTGGTTTACATCTTAGAGAGTCCCTGGGTAGTGCAAACAGTTAACATGCTTGGCTACTACTTGAAAAGTTGGAGGTTTGAGTCCACGAGAAGAAAGGCTGGTTATCTACTTCCAACAAATCAGCCATTGAAAACCCTATGGAGCACAAATTTACTCTGATACACATGGAACCCCATGAGTGGGGGTCTATTCGACAGTAACTGGGATTTTAATATATTTTAGAGAATTCTGTTTGTTTGTTTCATTTGGTTTTATTGTAATAAGTGTATACATTAAAAAATGACATTTCATCATTTTTTTATATGTATAATTTGGTGACATTAATTACATTCATCATGTTGTGAAATCACCACTACTATATAGTTGTAAATTTTTCTATCACTCTCAACAGAAGTTAGAAAAAGGGTGTCACACCAGTAAGGAAAAGAGGGAGAGGGAGAGGGAGAAGAAATAAAATAGATATCTTTACCTTGTTCTTTATTAAGCATGGTGAAGTGATTGGAAAGTGTGTTTCATTGGGACAAAAATGATATGGAACACATAAACTTGATATCCTAGGCATCAGTGAGCTGAAATGGACTGGTATTGGACATTTTCAATCAGACAGTCATATGGTCTACTACACCAGAAATAACTTGAAGAGAAATGACATCGCATTCATTGTCAAAAGGAACATTTTAAGATCTATCCTAAAGTAAAGCACTGTCAGTGATAAGATAATATCCATACTCTTACAAGGAAGACCAGTTAATACAGCTATTACTCAAATTTATGCATGGACAACTAATGCCAAAAAATGAAGAAACTGAAGATTTTTTACCAACTTCTGTGGTCTGAAATTAATCAAACATGCAATCAAGATGCATTGACATTTACTGGCAATTGGAATGCAAAAGTTGGAAACAAAGAAGAAGGATTGGTAGTTGGAAAATATGGCCTTGGTGATAGAAACCACAGCAGATTTTGCATGATAGAGTTTTGCAAGACCAATGACTTCTTCAGTTGTGGAACAGAGCATCAATTGCTCATGTGCAAGTTCAAGTTGAAGCTGAAGCAAATTAGAATAAGTCCACAAGAGCCAGAATACTACCTTGAGTGTATCTAACCTGAATTTAGAGAAGATCTCAAGAATAGATTTGATGAATTGAACACTAATGACCTAAGACCAGACAAGTTGTGGAATGACATCAAGGACATCATACATGAAGAGAGCTAAAGGTCATTAAAAAGACAGGAAAGAAAGAAAAGACCAAAATGGATGTCAGAAGAGACTCTGAAAGTTGCTCTTGAACACAGAGTTGTTAAAGCGAAACAAAGAAATGATGAAGTAAAGAGCTGAACAGAAGATTTCAAAGGGCGACTTTTGGTCTTGGCAAAGAATATTGAATCTACCATGGACTTCCAAAAGAATGAACAAACTTGTCTTGGAATAAATACAACCAGAATGTTCCTTAGAATCAAAGATGGTGAGACTTTGACTCACATACTTTGGGCATGTTATTAGGAGGAATCAGTCCCTGGAGAAGGACATCATTCTTGGTAAAGTAGAGGGTCATCAGAAAATAGGAAGACCTTCAACAAAATGGATTGACATAGTGGCTGCAACAATGGGCTCAAGCATAACAATGATTGTGAGGATGGCATAGGATCAGGCAGTGTTTCTTTCTGTTGTACATATGGTCACTATGAGTCGGAACTGACTTGTTGGCACCTAACAACAACATAGTAAGTTAGTCTCATGTACTAGGGAGTATTTTTTTAATGTGTTTTATTTTTATTTTTCAAGAAAACAAACACCACAAAACCTACATTTCATTCAACAATTTTTACATGTACAATTCAATCACAATGGTTACATACTTCACATTGTGTCATCATTCTCACTATCTGTACCCATATTATTTCACCACCATTAAGTTAGACTTTCTTACCCATAAATTTCTCATCTGTGTCTTAGAGTTACAGTGGTCAATTTCATCTTATATAAATAATTCTCTAAAAGAGCACAACGCTCAAGACAAACATTTTTTATTAATTGAGCTTAACTGTCGGTTAGTTTGAAGACGACTTCATGGGAAAGTTTCAATTTCAGGTTTAAAAGTTGTTTCCAGGCTATAGACTTGGGGGTTCCTCCAGTCTCAGTGTATCCAGTGAGTCTGGTTTTCATAAGAATTTGAAGATCTTTTCCACATTTTTCTCCTTTTGATCAAGATCCAGCTACTGAGTCCTTGAATAATACCCTTAGTAATGGTACTGGGCACCATACATTTTTTCTCCTGGAAAAGGAGGTAGTAAGTAGTTCATGGAGACAATTAGACCTGATATTCATTTCCTTGTTTTGATTCTTGGGTCTCCTTTTAACTCTTTTGTTCCCAGCAGATAGGGAACAATCGTATCTTGAGTGGCTGCTGGCAAGCTTTTAAGACTCCAGATACTACTCGCTGAACTAGGAAGTAGAATAGAAGTTTTAAGAACAATGTTAGACCAGTTGACTGGGCACACTCATGAAACCATGACCCTAAACTTTTGAACAAAGAAAACTAATCTTGTGAGGTGTTTATACATAAGTACTATCAACAGCTTCAGCCTTCTTCTTTTTCTTTTTTTCCTGATTTTTTTTGTAAAATTATATATAACATTATATTTGTCGTTTCACTTTTTTCTTCTTTTTTTCCCTTCGTGAACAACTTAGTGACATCAGTTACAATAGTCAAGTTTTTTAACCATTACCCTTAATTGGTACCAAATTTCCCATCACCATAGATAAAAGCTTGGTAGGGAGAATGTTTTCACCTAAATCAGAGTAGACATTTGACTTTACCTAATGCAATTTTTAAGGAATCCTGGTGGTAGAGTGGTTAAGTGCTCTGCTGCTAACCCAAAGGTCGGTGGTTTGAACCCACTAACCACTCTGCAGGAGAAAGATGTGGCTGTCTGCTTCCTTAAAGATTTATAGCCTTGGAAATCCTACAGGGCAGTTGTACTCTTTCCTCAGGGTCACTATGAGTCAGAATCAACTCGATGGCAGTGGGTTTTGTTTAGTTTTAATGTAATTTTGTTGTTTTATTTTGACATTTTAATATTTTGGTGATATTAATGCATTTGTTGTATTAAACTATATTTGCATGACTGAAACTATTACTTTGTTATAGTCTTATATGATTCTTGTTTATAATCAAGATGTGCTTACATCATCATTACTTAGGATTGCCTTTGTCAGAGAATGTTGAAATGCTCACAACAGGTTTGTAAATTGATTTGTGGAGCTTCCACAGTTTTGGCTCTTTTACATCTGATTTTGTAGCACTAAGACAATATGTTTCTTAAAGGTTAAAAATAAAGAACCTGTTATTTCAGGTTTCTAATAATGAGAATGATGGGCTATGATCTTAGTTTTAGGGATTCCTGACAGTGGTAATATGTGAAGTATCTTCCTTAAAGTCAGACAGTTGTGAAGTGATGGAGATAGGATACATAGTTATCAGTCACTCCAACTACTGTAATTCTGACATGTAAGGCCACAGAATATGTGAAACTAAATTCAGTAATTATAATGTAGACAAAAGGAATAAAAATGACAGGCATAAGAAATGTTATTAAGGTGGGATTTATAAGATATAGGAACAAATTGAATGTGGATGGAATACAAAGAATCAATAAAATATTGATGGATTTGAAATTCTTTGTTACCAACTTTAAGGCCATCAGACAACTGATAGGGAATTCTAGCTTATCTTGAAATAAATTTGGGGAAACGTAACTGAGAGAGAAAGGTGTAACTACTGGCCAAACACAGTTTACTTATCTATATGTTTCTCCATATTCAGTCGTATCATTGTTCTTCTGGAAATAATGTCTCAGTCGGGTACCAAAGTAATTTGTATATGTGTTAAAATTTGGGATGGATTGATGTAATGGAAATATAGAATTCTGACTGCAACCCAGGAGAATTTGCATTTTCAAGTATAAATAGATTATTTACAACAGTTGAATATGAATAGAGAGATAGATAAGTAGATAGATAGATATTCAATCACCCACAACAAATAGACATTGGCTTGGTAGTACAGTTCTTACAGAAAATTGCTTAGCTTAGTCTGGTATTACTGAAACTTTTTTTTTTTTTTTACACTCCATAAAATGACTGCTGTGGTACAAATCTAAGAGACTGATACTTCTGTCAAGAAAGGTAACAGCCAACTATGCATCTACCAGTGGCATTAAAGAGCCTGAAAAACAACTAAAGGAAACTGTTCTGAGTAACATGACACAGTGCTAAGATTGTCAGGATCATTTAACCCCAACCTAAGGATATAAGAGAACACCTCAGATACCTAACCAACAATTAACTTGAAGTGAATGAATTAAAAGCCTAGAGGGAACCTCATGAGGTCATTCAACTGTACTATAAACCATCATGTTGAGATAATCGACTCTTATCTGAATAGGTACAGCAAAGATGTGCCATGAGCTGCCAGGCTCACAAAATTAGTGAAGACTATAAGTATAATAGGTACAGATTGAAACTATTCAGAATGGACTTAAGGGAAAGAATTGATCTGAAACAAATAAATGATGACAAAATTAACATAAATATGGAAATATTCTTTAAAAGTAAGTTTTATTAGATGCTAAAAAATATCCCAAAGGGCTGACTTTTTCTCTGTTGCTTTGGTGTTAAAAATAGACAAGGCAATACATTAGAAAATAAATTTATCTTCTAGAGCATACAGTATAGTTTGCTAGGTTTTTTCCAATTTGTATATTTTACACATTGAAATAAAACAGAAAGAAATAGAGAAGAGTCTATTTTCAAAAATGTATAAAGCTCCTAAATTAACCTAAAATATAAATTAAAAAAAAAGAAAGCATCATCTAGGACTTGTCAGAAATCTAAAATCTCTGACAATATTCCACAAGTGCTGAGTCAGATACCTAGGTAATTTATATGTACATTAACATTTGGTATCAACTGATGTGATGGAAATATATAATTCTGACCACACATCCAGGAGTATTTGCAATTTCAAGCAGGCATAGATTATTTACCACAGTTGAATATGACTAGATAGATAGACAGACAGATAGTAAATCAGTTAGCCACTAGAGATTTGTATGTTAAAACTTAGAAATCACCGATGTAAAAGTAACCACTTGTTGCATCTGGGCTGAATCTCGTGAAAATGTGATATCTTTGAACCAAAATGCATTTAACCCAAATGTATTTCTGCCATTTAAAAATCTTTTGCCAATGTTTAAGAATCAAGATATTTGACATATATGTTGTTGTTGTTAGGTGCCATCAAGTGAGTTCCAACTCATAGCAACACTACGTACAACAAAACGAAACACTGACTGGTCCTGCGTCATCCTCACAATTGTCATTATGCTTGAGCCCATTGTTGCAGCCACTGTGTCAATCCATCTTGTTGAGGATCTTCCATTTTCACTGATCCTCTGCTTTACCAAGCGTGTCCTTTTCCAGGGACTGGACCCTTCTGATAAAGTGTCCAAAGTATGTGAGATAAAGTCTTGCCATCCTTGGTTCTAAGGAGGATTTTGGTTGTATTTCTTCCAAGATGTATTTGTTCATTTTTTTGGCAGTCCATGGTATATTCGTTATTCTTCACCAACACCATAATTCAAGGGAGTCAATTCTTTCATCTTCCTTATTCATTGTCCAGCTTTCACATGCATATGAGGATATTAAAAATACCATGGCTTGGGTCAGGCGCACCTTAGTCTTCAAGGTGACGTCTTTGCTTTTTAACACTTTAAGGAGGTCTTTTGCAACATATTTGCCCAATACATTATGTCCTTTGATTTCTTGACTACTGCTCCCATGGTGTTGATTGTGACTCCTTGACAATTTCAATATTTTCTCCATTTATCATGATGTTGCTTATTGGTCTAATTGTCAGGATTTTTTTCTTTTTCTTTATGTTGAGGTGTAATCCATACTGAAGACTGAATCTTTGGTCTTCATCAGTAAGTGCTTCAAGTCCTCTTCACTTTCAGCATTCACTTTCAGCAAGCAAGGTTGTGTCATCTGCATATCACAGGCTGTTAATGAGTCTTCATCCAATCTTGATGTCATGTTCTTCTTTATAGAGTCCAGCTTCTCAGATTATTTGCTCAGCATAGAGATTGAATAAGTATGCTGAAAGCAAACAACTCTGACATACACCTTTCCTGACTTTAAACCACTCAGTATCCCCTTGTTCTGGTTGAATAACTGCCTGTTGATCTATGTACAGGTTCCTCATGAGTGCAGTTAACTCTTCTGGAATTGTTACTCTTCACAATGTTGTCCATAATTTGTTATGCTCCACACAGTCGAATGCCTTTGCATAGTCAGTAAAACGCAGGTAAACATCTTTCTGGTATTCTCTGCTTTCAGCCATAATGCATCTGACATCAGCAATGATATCCCTAGTTCCTGTCCTTTTCTGAATCTGGCTTGAATTTCTGGCCGTTTCCTGTCGATACTGCTGCAGCCACTTTTGTATGATCTTCCACAAAATTTTACTTGCATGTGATATTAATGATATTATTCAATAATTTCCTCATTCGATTGGATCAACTTTCTTTGAAATAGCAAAAAATATGGATCTCTTCCATATATATAATATATAGATTGATCTATACCTATTAATCTTTCTACCATTTGTCTGTCAGTTTGTCATACTGTGGAGGGTTGGATTTGCTGTGATGCTGAAAGCTATGCCACCAGTATTACAAATACCAGCAGTGTCACCTATGGAGCTTCCAGACTACGACAAACTAAGTTGTGTTGATAATTACTGGTGGTTGGAATGTGAATGCTGGAAACAAAGAAGAAGGATCGGTTGCTGGAAAACATGGCATTGGTGATGATAGAAATTATGCCAGAGATCACATGACAGAATTTTGCAGGACTATTTCTTCATTGCAAATACCTTTTTCAACAGCATAATGGCGACTATAAACATGGACCTCACTGGAAGGAAAACAGGAATAAAATCAACTACATCTGTGGAAAGAGATGATGGAAAAGCTCAATATCATCATCAGAACAAGGCCAGGGGCCAGCTGCAGAACAGACTATCAATTGCAAATATAGAATTTTAAATTGAACCTAAAGAAAATTAAAACAAGTCCATGAGAGCCAAAGTACAACCTTGAGTATATCCCATCTGAATTTACAGGCCATGTAAAGAATAGATTTGATGCATTGAACACTAATGACTGAAGACCAGACAAGTTGTAGAATGACATCAAGGCCATTATACATAAAGAAAGCAAAAGGTCATTAAAGAGACAGGAAGAAAAGACAAGAGCAAAATGGATGTCAGAAGAGACTCTGAAACTTGCTCTTGAACATAGAGTACTTATAGTGAATGAAAGAAATGATGAAGTAAAAGAACTGAACAGAAGATTTCAAAGTGCAGCTCAAGAAGACAGAGTAAAATATTATAATGAAATATGCAAAGACCTGGACTTAGAAAACCAAAAGGCAAGCACACGCTCAGCATTTCTCAAGCTGAAAGAACGGAAGAAAAAATTCAAGTCTTAAGTTGCAATTTTGAAGGATTGTATGTGGAAAATATTGAATGACACTGGAATCATTAAAAGAAGATGGAAGGAATAGAAGTTATCATATGATCAAGAACTGAAGGTACTGAAGAAGTTCAAGCTGCACTGAAGGCATTGGAAAAAACCAAGGCTCTAAGCATTGATGGAATACCCATTGGCGTGTTTCAACAAACAGATGCAACACCAGAAGCACTCACTCATCTATGCCAGGAGATTTGGAAGACAGCTACCTGGTCAACTAACTGAAAGAGATCCATATATGTGCTCATTCCAAAGAAAGGTGATCCAAGAGAATGCAGAATTATTAAACAATATCTCCTTATTACATAATTAACAAGGTGTTTTCTGTCCCCTCCCAATTACTTTATAAAGATATAAAGTAATTTTATAAAGATATACATTGATATGAGTGTTTTCTTTTGAAGGTCTTTTCATGTTCTGTCAACTGTGACTTGCCCAACTAACTGGGAACTCATATGAGATTGGGGATTAAGTGCACCAGCTGGTTCTTTCATTTGGTGTATGCTCTCAGTAGACCTTTCTTCATGTTTATGCCACTTTAGTAAGGCATGTATGATCATTATTTTTGTCTATTTCTCTTTCCCAATCCCAAGAGCCACACTGTATTAATTTTTCTTGGTTTATAGTAAGATTTTTTTTTTTTTTTGGTAATAGAAAACTCTCCCCTACCATGACTCTTCTTTTTGTCTATTTCTTTATCAATTTTTAACTTATTTACATCAAATGTACGTTTTTTAACTTTATTGCAAAAGATTTATGGAATAAGATTGAGGAACAAGTAAATAAGTAGCTTCCTTTTGAAAGTTCAGTAGATATTTTAAGTTTTCCCAAGTTAATTAACAACATGAAGGTGCGGCTAACTTTTATTCATCTTTGTATTCCCCATAATATGTAGTGAAGTGTTTATCCAATGCATTTATTAAAAGTTTTATTGTTATGTTAAGAGCTAATACCCAAAAACCCACTGCCATCAAGTCAATTCTGACTCATAGTGATCTTATAAGACAGAGTAGAACTTCTCTGTAGGGTTTCCAAGGCTGTAAATCTTTTACGGAAGCAGACTGCCATATCTTTCTCTCACAGAGCAGCTGGTGGCTTTGAACTACTTACCTTTAAGTTGGCTCCTGAGTGCTTTCACAACTGTGCCACAAGAGCTCTCTCAAGAGCTAATACAAGTGAATATATTAACAAGTGTGTTAACTCTTAAATAGATACTCTTAAATAGGGAAACTGTCACTGCTGCTTTTTGTTTCATGTGCATATCATGGTGGCCCTAATCTTGCAGATATTTGACTGAAGGTAATAATTTCATTTTTAATTAATCAGATATATATGTTTGCAAATGGCAATACCTGCTTAAAAGTGGTTTAAAAAATAGTGATTTAAAATCTTTCATAATGAGAATTCTGAAAGCAAAGATTTTCAAATTCAGTTAATTCAATAGCTAAGAGATGTTAAGGTTTTTTTTTTTTTTTGTAAAGCAAGAAAAAATATTTTATTCAGCATATGTTCCAGGAGGCAAAAGTGAGAAACGGACAAGCATGCTGCCAGAACTATGGTCATGATTTGTTTATAAAAATAATACTTTTAAGGTGAAATACTTGATAGAAATTAATTACAAAAGTAATGCAAAGCCAAATATGGTCAGTTAAAAAAACTTTAGATGAAAATATCTCTAAATGTAATGATAAACCTTATTTTCAAAGAGCTTCAGATATAATGCATAATAATCTTGAGAAATAATACCATAAAGTCAGGATGTATCAAGAATATACTGACATTATCAAGTCTCTAAGTACCTGAATAATTATGAAACAAACAAACAAACAAAACTTCATAGGTAAACAGTCTGAACTCCCCAGTCAAACCATTGGCTTTGATGACGCTAGATTAAAAAAATAAATAAAATAAAGTTACGATCAAGTTAGCAATTAAAAAAATAATAAAATTATAACATAATGTTATGTGTTTGTTGTCTAATATTAGGCAAATATATAATAGGAAGTATTAACATATACATTTAACCCAAAGAGAATCTGTTGCTTCTCTTGATTTTGACAACACGTTCCATGTAATTTATAATATATTAAATAAACCTGTTTAGCACTTTATCTTTATTAAAAAAAAAATTGTGGGTTTTCATGAAGTTTCAAAGTTGTCATATGTATATTATAGGTCCCTGAGAAATGATACTTATGTTATTTAACCAATGATCTTAAAGGTAAAAATCTTGGCACTTTTTTTTTTTTTAAGCCAGGTAGCTTGGTTTTCAACTCAGGCATCTTATTCCAATGAGCGACCGAACCCTTGCCTTTGAGACAGATTACACAATGAATAAATTAACACTTCAACCCAGTAATCAAAGAAATTTTTTTTTTTATTTTAACAACCAGGAACTCGATTCTTTGTTTTATTTTATTATTATTATTTTATTGTTGTACTTTAAGTGAAAGTTTACAATTCAAGTTAGTCTCTCATACAAAAATTTATACACACTTTGTTATGTGACCCTAATTGCTCTCCCTATACTGTGACAGCACACTCCTCCTTTCCACCCCTGATTTCCCATGTCCATTCAATGAGCTTCCAACCCTCTCTGCCTTCTCATGTCACCTCTGGACAGGAGCTGCCCAATTAGTCTCAAGTATCTACTTAAGCTAAGAAGTACACTCTTCGTAAGTATCATTTTATGCCCTATAGTCCAGTCTAATCTTTGATTCTTTGTTGTATATGATATTTAACATTAAAGTTTCCAAACCATAAAACTTTAGCCACACAGATAAAACTTTTGGCCGTATCAAATAAATATATTTTTAATAAATGTCGTAAACATCATCTTTATTGCATATCTCTTATAAAACATCCCTTTAAATAGTAAAAATAAACACACTCATTAGTAGACTCAAATATATATATATATATATATACACTTTCTCTGTGGCATAAAAAGCACAAGTATATAAACCTAAATTATGACAAATATCGATTAACTCAATTTAATGTAGTAAGTTACCTAAAAGGTCTTGGAAATTATTTTAAGCCTGTATACCATAAAACATAATTGTTGTTGTTATTAGATACCATCAAATCAGTTCCAACTCATAGCGACCCTATGTGCAGCTGAATGAAACACCACCTAGTCCTGTGCCATCCTCACAATTGTTGTTATGCTTGAGCCCATTGTTGCAGCCACTATGTCAATCCATCTCCTTGAGGGTCTTCCTCTTTTTCCCTGACCTTGTACTTTACCAAGCATGATGTCCTTTTCCATGGACTAATCTCTCCTGATAACATGTCTAAAGTATGTGAGATGAAGTTTTGCCATCCTTGCTTCTAAGGAGCATTCTGGCTGTATTTCTTCCAAGACAGATTTGTTTATTCTTCTGGCAGTCCATGGTATATTCAATACTCTTTGCCAACACCATAATTCAAAGGCATCAATTGTTGTTCAGTCTTACTTGTTTGTTGTCCAGCTTTCACATGTATACAGGGTGACTGAAAACACCAGAGCTTGGGTCAGGTGCACCTTAGTCCATAAAGTGACATATTTTCTTTTTAATACTTTAAAGAGGTCTTTTGCAGCAGATTTGCCCAATGCAATGAGTCCTTTGATTTCTTGACTGCTGCTTCCAAGGGCATTGATTGTGGATCCAAGTAAAAAGAAATCCTTGACATCAGTCTTTTCTCAATTTATCATGATGTTGCTTATTGGTCCAGTTGTGAAGATTTTTGTTTTCTTTATGTTGAGGTGTAATACATACTGAAGGCTGTAGTCCTCGATCTTCGTCAGTAAGTGCTTCAAGTCCTCTTTACTTTCAGCAAGTAAGGTTGTGTCATCTGCATATTATAGATTGTTAATGAGTCTTCCTCCAATCCTGGCACCATGTTCTTTTTCATATAATCCATCTTCTCTGATTATTTGCTCAGCATACAGATTAAACAGGTATGGTGAAAGCTTACAATCCTGATACACACCTTTTCAGATTTTAAATCATGCAATATCCCCTTGTTCTGTCTGAATAACCGTGTCTTGATCTATGTATGGCTTCCTCATGAGCACAATTAAGTGCTCTGGAATTTCCATTCTTTGCAATGTTATCCATAATTTGTTATGATCCACACAGTCGAATGCCTTTGCATAGTCAATAAAACACAGGTAAACATCTTTCTGGTATTCTCTGCTTTCAGCCAGGATACATCTGACATCAGCCATGATATCCCTAGTTCCATGTCCTCTTCTGAATCTGGCTTGAATTTCTGGCAATTCCCTGCCAACATACTGCTGCAGCAACTTTTGAATGATCTTCAGCAAAAGTTTGCTTGGGTATGATATTAATGATATTGTTCGATAATTTCCACATTTGGTTGGATCACCTTTTTTGGGAATAGGCATAAATATGGATCTCTTCCAGTTGGTTGGCCAGGTAGCTGTCTTCCAAATTTCTTAGCATAGATGAGTGAGCACTTCCAGCACCACATCCATTTGTTGAAACCTCTCAGTTGATATTCCTTCAATTCGTGAAGCCTTATTTTTCACCAATGCCTCCAGTACAGCTTGGACTTCTTCCTTCAGTACCATGGGTTCCTCATCATATGCTACCTCTTGAAATGGTTGAATGTCAACCAATTCTTTTTGGTATAATGACTGTGTGTATTCCTTCCATCTTCTTTTGATGCTTTCTGCTTCGTTTAAATTTTCACCATAGAATCCTTCACTATCGCAACTCGAGGCTTGAATTTTTTCTTTAGTTCTTTCAGTTTAAGAAGTGGCAAGCATGTTCTTCCCTTTTGGTTTTCTATCTCCGGCTCTTTGCACATGTTATTATAATACTTTACTTTGTCTTCTCGAGCTGCCCTTTGAAATCTTCTGTTCAGTTCTTTTATTTCATCATTTCTTCCATTTGCTTTAGCTACTCGACATTCAAGAGTGACCCTGTAGTACAGAGTAGAACTGCCCCTTAGAGTTTCCAAGGCAGTAAATCTTTTCAGAAGCAGATTGCCACCTCTTTCTCCCATAGAGCGGCTGGTGAGTTCAAACCGCCAACCTTTTGGTTAGCAGCTGAGTGCTTTAACCACAGCTCCACCAGAGTTACTGGCTTCAAAAATAAGGTTTGAGTAAAACTCCTTGTGATTTTTGTCTTCCTAGTTTTCTAAACTACTCTAAACACAGTTTCTTAAAAGAAGTTCTGATAAACTTTTCAGCAACAGTATCATTACTGGAAAAAATATATATGATTGTATATTATAAGTTGAAAATTCTCACTGTTATTTATTAATCTGTCAGATTGCTTCTGTAATCTAACAATTTATACATGTTTTAAATATCTTCAGTTTTCTTGTATCCATGTTGTAATAATTGGAATTTACGGTTGTGATCCTCAAGTATTTACTGATATTATTCAGTACTAAAATTTGCCTGACAATTGGAATCAATCCAGTATTGTCTTTCTGATGAGCTTGACAATTCTAAGATATGAAACACGTGAATGAACAATTTCTATAAATGTCCTTGCTAGCTTCATAATATAGGCAGCTTTTAAAATGTGCTGAGCTTGTGAAATAGGTAACCAAAGTAGGAAATGGATAAGATTTCTAACTTAAATTAGCCATTAAGTGAAATGAACAAAAGTAGCTTCTATTTCCTGAATAAGGAGTGATTTCCTCCCTTCTGTGAATTAGATGGCAATCGATATGAAAAGGGGGAAAAATAAAACTAATAGTAATCCTTTTCTATGAAAAGCAGCACTCCCAAGAATGGTCTGAGCTTCATCAACTGTGGAGTTGAGGAGAGAAATAAGTTGGTCTTTCTTGTTTTATTGAAAATCCACCTTCACACGATTAAGCCTTATATTCCCTTATTCCTATAATGCAATTTGTGATTTGAGGTGAGGATTACATTGCATGAATCAAAATGGAAGAAACAGTTACCTAAAGATTGGGGCAGGATGAACAGTTGATGTGGATTCATGTTTTGTATTCACTATTGTTTAATATGTGCATAGTCATACAAGTACATGCACACAAATGCAGACTGACATGAATATATGCATATTCTTTTTCCTAATTTCTAGAAGCCCACATAGTTCACAGTCCAGGTTTAATTCATTTCTTTTCTGTCTATATCAGTCATGCCAGTCCTACTGGTCTTGCTTTAATAATATCCTTTCCTATGACCCTTGCATTTGTCTCTTTGTACTTCTACTCTCTTTACTCACAATTAAAATCTTAATTAAATCTTTTCTTATACGGTTTGCTACTTTGTTCATAAATGTTAAGCTTGTCTTCTCCTTATATTATAGTCACAATGGACAAGGACCACATTTTTTTAATTTCGTAGACTTCTCCACATTTTTTATCATGCAGTGGGCATTCAAGATAATTCTGTGTGGAATGAATTAAAGACTATTCCTTAGTGATGAGCACATTGAAAATGTGTAAGTGATTATTCCTGGGCTGATTTGTTGTCATTACGGACCAATAGGTTTTCTCTAGGATGAATAAAAATATATAAAAAAATTTACAGACTAAATGAAGGTAAACTTCAGAAGTTTAGTTTTAATGTTGTTTCAAAGCTTATAGTTATATGTACTCAATATATCCATCATACTTCCTTTATACTATTCCAAAGTAAAAAGACAAAAAAGGATCTTTGCAATATCTTACAAAACAATAATAACAATGTGTGTGTGTGTGTGTTGTGGTTAGGTACTGTCAAGTTGGTTCCAACTCATAGCAACCCTATGTACAACAGAATGAAACACTGCCCGATCCTGCACCATCCTCTCAATCATTGCTATGTTTGAGATCACTGCTGCAGCCACTGTGTCAAACCATCTCGTTGAGGGTCTTCCTCCTTTTCACTGATACTCTACTTTACCAAGCATGATGTATTTCTCCAGGGACTAGTCCCTCCTGAAAACATGTCCAAAGTAAGTGAGACAAAGCCTCGCCATTCTCACTTCAAAGGAGCATTCTGGCTGTACTTCTTGCAAGATAGATTTGTTCCTTCTTCTGGCAGTTCATGGTATGTTCAATATTCTTCCCCAACACCATAAATTGAAAGTCATCAACTCTTCTTTAGTCTTCCTTATTTATTGTCCAACTTACACATACATACAAGGCAACTGAAAATACTGTGGCTTAGGTTAGGCGTATCTTAGTTCTCAGAATAACATCTGTGCTTTTTAACACTTTAAAGAGATCTTTTACAGAAGATTTGCACAATGCAATACGTTGTTTGATTTCTTGACTACTGCTTCCATAGGTATTGATTGTGGATATGAGCAAAATGAAATTCTTGACAATTTCAATATTTTCTCTGTTTATCATGATGTTGCTTATGGTGATGTTGTAAAGATTTTTGCTTTCTTTATGTTGAAGTGCAATTCACACTGAAGGCTGTGGTCTTTGATCTTCGTCAATAAGTGCTTTAAGTCCTTTTCGCTTTCAGCAACCAAGGTTGTGTTATCTGCTTATTTCAGGTTCTTAATGAGTCTTCCTCCCATCCTGATGCCACTTTCTTCTTCATATAGCCCAGCTTCTTGAATTATTTGCTCAGCATACACATTGAATAAGTATGGTGAAAGCATACAAGCCTGACCCACACCTTTCTTGATTTTAAACCACTCAGTATCCCCTTGTTCTGTTTGAACCACTGACTCTTGGTCTCTCTACAGGTTCCACATGAGCACAGTGGCTGCAGCAGTGGTCTCAAACATAGCAATGATTGTAAGGATGGTGCTGGATCAGGCAGTGTTTTGTTCTGTTGTACATAGTGTTGCTATGAGTTGGAACCAACTTGACAGTACCTAACCAGAACACACACACACACATACTGTTATTATTGTTTTGTAAAATATTGTAAAAATCCTTTTTTTCATTTTACTTTGGAATAGTGTTGAGGAAGTATGATGGATATATTTCTATTCTTTGCGATGTTATACTTAATTTGTTATGATACACACAGTCAAATGCCTTTGCATAGTTAATAAAACACAGGTAAACAGCTTTCTGGTACTGTCTGCTTTCAGCTACTATCTGTCTGACATTAGCAATTATATCCCTCATTCCACATCCTCTTCTGAATCTGGCTTGAGTTTCTGACAGTTCTCTGTCGAGGTCCTCCTGCAAACATTTTTAAATCATTTTCAGCAAATTTTTACTTGCATGTGATATTAATGATATTGTTTGATAATTTCTGCATTCTGTTGGAACATCTTTCCTTGGAATAGGTGCAAATATCAATTTCTCCTAGTTGGTTGGCCAGGTAAGTGTCTTCCAAATTTTGTCGTATAGAGGAGTGAGTGTTTCCAGCATTGCATCCATTTGTTGAAACGTCTCAAATGGTATTCCATCAGTTCCTGGAGCCTTTTTTTTCCACCAATGCCATGGGTACAGCTTGTACTTCCTTCAGCACCATCTTGATTGTATGCTATCTACTGAAATTCTTGAACGTTGTCTAATTCTTTTTGGTACAATGACTGTATTCCTTCCATCTTCTTTTGATGCTTCCTGCAACTTTCAATGTTTTGCCCAAAGAATCCTTCAACATCGCAACTCAAGTCTTGAATTTTTTCTTCAGTTCTTTCAGCTTGACAAATGCTGAGTGTGTTCTTCCTTTTGATTTTATAACTACAGGTCTTTGCATATTTCATTAAAATACTTAAATTTGTCTTCTTAAGCCACCATTAGAAATTTTCTGTTCAGCTCGTTTATGTTATCATTTCTTCCTTTTGCTTTAACTACTCTAAGTTCAAGAGCAATTTTCAGAGTCCCTTCTGACACCCATTAGGTCTTTTCTTTCTTTCCTGCCTTTTTAATGGTCTTTTGCTTTCTTCATACATCATGTCCTCGATGTCATCCCACAATTCATCTGGTCTTCGGCCATTAGTGTTCAATATGTCAAATATCTTCTTGAGATGGTCTTTAAACTCAGGTGGGATATAGTCAAGGTCGTAGTTTGGCTCTCATGGACATGTTTTAATTTTCCTTCAGTTTCCACTTGAACTTGCATATGAATAATTGATGATCTATTCCACAGTCGGCCCCTGGCCTTGTTCTGACTGATGATATAGAGCTTCTCCATCATCTCTTTCTGCAGATGTAGTCAAATTGATTCCTGTGTATTCCATCCAATGAGGTCCAAGTATATAGTTACCGTTTATGTTGTTGAAAAAAGGTATTTGCAATGAAGAAGTCATCGGTCTTGCAAAATTCTATCATGTGATCTCTGATGTCATTTCTATCACCAAGTCCATATTTTCCACCTATTCATCCTTCTTCTTTGCTTTCAACTTTTGCATTCCAATCACCAGTAATTATCAATGCATCTCGATTCTTTTTTTGTTTTTATATTTTATTGTTCTTCAGGTGAAGGCTTACAGAACAAATAGTTTCTCATGAAACAGTAGTACACATGTTGTTTTATGACATTGGTTAACAACCCCACAACATTTTAACCCT
>NW_004443940.1:444375-511694 GCF_000243295.1 Trichechus manatus latirostris | reverse complement strand
CACAAATTGCCGGCGCTCTGGGTCCCCTCAGGAAGGAGCAAAGATGGCGCACGGAGCCAGACACCCAAGTGAAAGGAGGGGGAGGCAGTGAGAGGCAAGCGAGAAACCAAAAGAAGCAGAGAAAAAAAAAAAAAAGCACCACCAGCAGCCACCAAACAGTACCCAGAGAGCTGCCCACCCAGGCTCGCGGAATCCAAGCAGCCGGCGCCCCCCGGCCAAGAGACCGCAGCCGCGGGAAGTAGAGGAACTAACGAACAAAAGCCCCGGGATCCTACCAGCGACACAGCCCAGACCGTGAAGCAGCCGCACACCCGAATGGAGCCCCCCAGCCCCACAGGAAGAAGCAAAGATGGTGCTTGGAGCCAGGCACCCGAGAAAAGGAGGGGGAGGCAGCGAGAGGCAAGCGAGAAATCAAAAGAAACAGAGAGGAAAAAAAAAAAGCAACACCAGCAGCCATGAAATGGCACCCAGAGAGCTGCCCGCCCAGGTGTGCAGAATCCAAACAGCCGGCGCCCCCCGGTCAAGAGACTGTGGCTGCGGGAAGCAGAGGAAGAAATGAACAAAAGCCCTGAGATCCCACCAGTGCGGCAGCCCAGACCTGGAAGCAGCTGCACACCCGAACGGAGCCCCACAGCCCCGCAGGAAAGGGCAAAGATGGTGCTCGGAGCCAGGCACCCGAGCACAAGGAGGGGGAGGCAGCGAGAGGCAAGTGAGAAACCAAAAGAAGCAGAAAAATAAAAAAAAATAAAAGCAACACCAGAAGCCAACAAACGGCACCCAGAGAGCCGCCCTCCCGGGCGCATGGAATCCAAGCAGCTGGCGCCCCCCAGCCAAGAGACCGTGGCCAAGGGAAGCAGAGGAGCCCGAGCCGGGGTGAAGAGGGGTGGGGGTTGGGAAAGCGCACACCGCAAATTACTGGCTGTTTTGTCTCCCACTGGACGCTCCGTGAGGCTGCTTTCTCGTACCTCCATTTGCTGGTCTCTGATAGGAGTCCAAGATGGTGGATCCGCACTGCGTTAGCTGGTAGGGGACCTCTGCGTGAATCTCTCCTCACTCTCCGTTCTCTTTCAGTATACTCACTCTGTTTGGTGCTCAGCTGAGTTCTTTATCTCTTCATTTGATGTTCTAGGGTTTCAGGATTGTTGATTCTCTGTTTGGCTTAGTTTCTTTGGATATTTGCTGTGGAGGGACGGTATGGTGCTTCTGCCTAGAGCACCATCTTGCTGGACTGTCTCCACATCTTGATTCTTGATTGCATGTTTCATCAATTTCAGAATGTAGAAGTTGGTAAAAATCTTCAATTCCTTCAACTTTGGCATTAGAGTTTGGTGTATAAATTTGAAAAATAGTCTTATTAGGTGGTCTTCCTTGTAGGCATATGGATATTATCCTACAGTGACAACATTGTACTTCAGGATAGTTCTTGAAATGTTCCTTTCTACAATGAATGAGACACTATTCCTCTTCAACTTGTCATTCTTGACACAGTAAACTATATGATTACCCTATTTAAAATGGCCAGTATCAGTCCATTTCAACTCACTAATGCCTGGGGTATTGATTTTTATGCATTCCATTTCATTTTTGATGATTTCCAATTTTCTTGATTCATACTTCATACATTCCACTTTCCAATTATTAATGGATGTTTGCAACTTTTTGTTCTCATTTTGAGACTTGCCACATCAGCAAATGAAGGTCCTGAAAGCGCGACTCCATCCACATCATTAAAGTCTCTCTACTTCAAGGAAGAAGCTCTTTCCCAATTGTATTGTGAGTGTCTTCCAACCTGAATGGCTTTCTTCCAGCACTATAACCAATAATGTTTTGTTGTTATTCATAAGGTTTTCAATGGACTATTTTTTTCAGAAGTAGACTTTCAGGTCCTTCTTCCTAGTCTGTCTTACTCTAGAAGCTCTGCTGGAACTTGTCCACCATACTTGTCAATCATGGGTGACCTTGCCGGTATTTGCAACATGGGTTGCATAGCATCCAGCATCAGAGCAACATGCAAGCCACCACAGTATGACAAAGTGGCAGAAGAGTGGTGGGGGTACACATATATTCAGTTAGTCCATGAGTTTTAATGCATCAAATCTATTCTTGCTATAGTCTCCAAATACAGGTGGGATATACTTAAGGTCATATTTTGGTTCTCATGGACTTCTTTTAATTTTCTTTAACTGCAACTTGAACTTGAATATGAGCAATTGGTAGTCTATTTCTAAAAAAAAAAAAAAAATTGGCCAGTGAAAACCTTATGAATAGCAATGGAACATACTCTGATATAGTGCAGGAGGTTGAGCCCCTCAAGTTGGAAGGCACTCAAAATAAGACTGAGGAAAAGCTACCTCTTCAAAGTAGAGTCGACTTTAATAACATGGATGTAGTCGAGCTCTCGATAACTTCATTTGCTGATGTGGCACAACTTAAAATGGGAAGAAACAGCTACAAACATCCATTAATAATCAGAAAATGGAATGTAAGAAGTATGAATCTAGGGAAATTGGAAGTTGTCAAAAGTGAAATGGAGTGCAAAAGTTCGATATCCTAGGCATTAGTGAGCCAAAATGGACTGGTTTTGGCCATTTTGAATCAGAAAATCATAGGATCTACTATGCCAGGAATGACAAATTGAAGAGAAATATTATGGCATTCATTATCAAAAAGAACATCTCAAGATGTATCCTGAAGTGTAACGCTGTCAGTGACAGGGTAATATCCATACACCTAGAAACAAGACCAGTTAATATGACTATTATATAAATTTATGCACCAACTACTGATACCAAAGATGAAGAAATTGAAAAATTTAACCAACTTCTTCAGTCTGAAATTTATTGAATATGCAATCAGGGTGCATTGATAATTACTGGTGATTGGAATGTGTAAGTTGGAAACAAAGAAGAAGGATCAGTAGTTGGAAAATACAGACTTGGTAACAGAAATGACACCGGAGATCATGTGATAAAATTTTGCAAGACCAGTGACTTATTCATTGCAAACACCTCTTTACAACAACATAAATGGCTACTATACACGTGGACCTCGTTGGATGGAAAGCACAGGAATCAAATCCACTACATGTGTGGTGAGAGACAGTGGAAAACCTCAATATCACCAGTCAGAATAAGGCCAGGGCTGGCTATGGAATATACCATCAATTGTTCATTTATATGTATGTGTGTGTATATATATATATGTATATACACGTATATGTACATACAATATATATATGTATATATACATACAATTGTGTCTGTGTGTATATATACAATTGTTGTGTGCTGTTGAGTCTATTCAAACTCATAGTGAACCTATAGGACAGAGTAAACTGCCCCTGGTGGCATAGTGTTTAAGTACTCGGCTGCTAGCAAAAGATCAGTAGTTTGAACATACCAGCTGCTCCGAGATAGAAAGATGTGGCAGTCTGCTTCTGTAAAGATTACAATCTTGGAAACCCTATGAGTCAGTTCTACTCTGTACTACTCGGCTGCTATGAATTGGAATTGACTGGATGGCAACGAGTTTATGAAAGCAAATTGCCACATCTTTCTCCCAGGGAGCAGCTGGTGGGTTGGGACCGCCAACTTTATGTTAGTAGCCTAGCGCTTAACCCTTGTGCAATTAGGTCAGTCTTTCCCTCTTTCTCTATTTTTCCAACAAAGTAAGGAATATAAAATCTCTCTCACTCTCTGTATATATATGTGTGTGTGTGTGTGTGTGTGTGTGTGTGTGTATATATATATACACTCATACATGCACATACATTAGGACATTTGATTTATTTTGCTTCAAGATAGATACCACATGCTAGAGTGAATAGGGTTATAGCTGACCATTTCAGACCATTTAAAAATGTTTCTGCTTATTTACAGTGTTGGATTTAATTAAATTTTAATATTAAACTCACAATCTGAATATACATAACAATTTATTTTGTCCTTGATAATGATTAAATGAGATAGTACGGTTGCATCTTACCTGTGAATTTTGTTTATTCATAAATAGATTTACCTGCTTATTCAACAGACAGTGAATCACTTCCTGTTACAGTTGGAGTTGCATTCTGTGCAAAGGGAACACAGCACTGATCAAGGCAGACAAGGTCCTTACTCCCCTATATCCTCATTGTGCTCTAAGAAACAGAAGATAAACAAGGAAGCAAATATCAAATAGTCATAATGCTAAGAATAAAATTCAGTTGAGTGTTGTTTAGAGTGTGAGTACTGCAGATGAGTTAGTGTGAAGGATCTAAGGCAGAAAACAGCCTGGATTGTTGTTGGAAGAGAAAGAAAGCTAGTGGTTTGTGCTTGTGGAGTGAAGAATAGAGTGGCTCATGAAGTGATCAGGGAGGTAGGCAACAGTCAGATCATGCTAGGTCTTGTGAACCAGAATAAAAAAGTTGAATGTTATTTAAAATTTGATCAGAAGCCATTGGGGGATTCCAAGTGGGGCAGTGAAATGGATTAATCAACTGCTATGTGGGAAATGCAGTGCAGGAGGATAGAAGAGAAATGAGGTCAATTAGTTAGAAAGCTCCTACAGAATTTCGGTCAAGAGATGATCTGGCATTGACTAGCAAACTGGAAGTGTAGATAAGTGGATTGATTCAGAGTACATTTTAGTTATTAAATTCTAAAGTGAACAGGAAAGTTAAATGTAACTGTGGTGTGAATATGCACTGTGTGTCAAGTACATGCTAATTGTTCTCATGGTCTTTGTACATAGATTATCCCAAATGAAGCAGTTTAGCAGAACAACGGAAACAGATGGCTGGATGTTGAACAAGTTGTTTAAACCCTCTGTGGCTCAGTTTTTTCATCTAAAAATTAGGAACAACAATATGACATACCCCATCGGGTTGGTGGCAGGATTAATACTACATGTGTCTTAGTTATTTAGTGCTGCTATAACAGAAATTCCACAAAACGATGGCTTTAACAACCCAAAACTTATTTTCTCACAGTTTAGGGGGCTAGAAGTTGAAATTCTGGGTGCTGACTGTAGTGGAAGGCTTTCTCTCTCTGTCAGCTCTGGAGGAAAGCCCTTATCTCTTCTGAGCTTCTACTCCTGGGCGATCTGCATGTGGCTTGGTATATCTCGTCCCTTGTCTCTGCTGCTTGCTTGCTTGCTTAATATCTCTTATATCTCAAAAGAGATTGACTCAAAACACATTCTCACTAATCCTGTCTCATTAACATAACAAAGACAACCCATTCTCAAATGGGATTATAACCACAAGCATAGAGGTTAGGATTTACAATATGTAAACTTGGGGAACACAATTCAATCCATAGCATTCCACCCTTTGGTCCCCCCAAAATTCATCTCCTTGCCACATGAAAAATACATTTCACCCCATTACATCATCCCAAAATTCTTAAATCAACTCCAAGTCCAAAATCTCATCTTCTGAATCATCTAAATCAAATATGGGTGAGACTTTAGGCTTATTCCATCTTGGGGCAAAATTACTCTTCATCTGTGAACCTGTAAAATCTAGACTACAAGTTATCTGTTTCCAAAATACAATGTTGGAACAGGGACAAGGTAGACATTTCCATTACAAATGGGAAGAATTAGAGGGAAAGAAGGGAGAACGGTCACCAAGCAAGTCTAAAACTCAGCAGAACAATGTACATTAGCTCTCAAGTCTTGAAAATAATCTGTTTTTCTTTGTAACTATCTGTGCAAGAGCCTCACCCTCCAGACTCTGGGTGTTGGCCATTCTCTCTGGATTTTGGGTGAAGGCCCTTGGACACTGTGCTTCAGCTCTACCTTCCAGATCCACTGAGAAGATAACTCTGCTCCCTTGGCTTTGGGCAGTCCCATTCTCCTAATCCATTTGAGTGGCGACCCCACTCACTGGGTCCCAGAAGACCCTGTTCTTCTGCCCTTGGGGCATGGAAACCCCACCCTCTCAGATTTGGGCAGTGGCCTCATCCCCCTGGCACACCTTAATGGCAGCCCAACACTCCAGAACTGAGTTGGCCAAGATCCGACTCTCTGAAACTTAGGAAGCTGTGGAAACCTAGGAGTCTCACCCTTTAAGATTCTGGAGTCCGTGGCCCCACCCTTTGAAACTGAGAAGGCCCTGCTTCCCTGTGCTCCTTAAACAGCTCTACTGATCTCTGAGCTGCCCCAGGGATGGTTCTTTTATTTTCTTGGAAGACAACAGATGTAGCTCCTTTACCCTGTTTCCTGCCAGTAGAATTCTAAGAGGCAGACAGCGTTCTTTCTTCTCATTTTTTTCACTGTCTTCTTCACTGATGGGTTTTTTACTGCGGTAGTTTGTTAGATCCAACAGTTACAGGCTTAATCTCTTTAACAAAAGATTGAGTCACCAAGACTGAAGAAGAATTGACGCCTTTGAATTATGGTGTTGGCAAAGAATATTGAATATATCATGGAGTGCCAGGAAAAAGAACCGATCTGTCTTGGAAAAAAATATAGCCAGAATGCTCCTTAGAAGCAAGGATGGTGAGAATTCGTCTCACTTACTTTGGACATGTTATCAGGAGGCACCAGTCCCTGGAGAAGGACATCATGCTTAGTAAAGTAGAGGGCCAGCAAGAAAGAGGAAGCCCCTCCATGAGATGGATTGACACAGTGGCTGTAACAATGGGCTCAAGCATAACAATGATTGTGAGGATGGCACAGGACCAGGTAGTGTTTCTTTCTGTTGTACATAGGGTTGCTATGAATCGGAACTGACTTAAAGGCACCTAACAACAACAACCCTGAACCGATTCCAAAACCACTTCCACATTTTAGGTATCGTTAAAGCAGCATTCCGCTCTTCCAGTACAAAATTCTTAGTTATCTAGTGCCGCTGTAAACAGAAATACCACAAGCGGATTGTTTTAATTTCTCACAATTTAGGAGGCTAGAAGTCTGAATTCAGTGTACGGGCTCTAAGGGAAGGCTTTCTCCTTTCGTCAGCTCTGGAGGAAGGTCCTCGTCGCCTTTCAACATCTGTGGTCCCAGTGTTCCTTGGATATCTCTATGTATCCTTGCAACAACCTCTTCTGAGCTTCTGCTCCTGGACAATCTTCATTTGGCTTGGCATCTCTCTTCTCCTGTTTCTGCTTCTTGTTTACTTGTTTAATCTCTTTTATATCTCAAAGAAGATGGACTCAAAACACATTCTACACTAATCCTGTTTCACTAACTCAACAAAGACAGCCCATTCCCAAATGAGATTATAACCAAAGGCATAGAGGTTAAGATTTATAGTATATAATTTTGGGGGACACAATTCAATCCATAACAATATAGAATGTGCTAACAATAGTGCTGGTACTAGTAAGTGTTACATAATGTGATGATAATTGTTATTTTTACATGTTCACTGTGCAGAATCAATATGATTTAATAGAAACACTGATGGTTCTGGAACTGAATAGACCTATATTGAATTCCTTCTCCATAATGTATCATTTATTTTTGGACTTGAACAAGTTTCTAAGCCTTCTGTGCCTCTGCTTTCCCACCTATAAAATGGAGATATTAAATCTTACATCACAGGACTAACAATTAAGGTTTAAATGAGATAATATTTATAAATCACCCAACACAATGACTAGCACTTAGAGGAAACTTTTAAATATTAGTTACTGTGGCATATTAGTTTTTGTTTCCAATTCTCCATTCCCTCCTTTATAGAAAATTTAACATCCACAGGTTTTGTCATATAAGTTAGCCGTTTCTTCCATCTTTGGTAATGTCAACTTCCCAGTCCTCCTGCTATTGCTCTTAGCCCTGTTACTCTCTTAGCCAAGTACATGTTGCAGACAATTGAAGAATATTCTTTACATGTGCAGATTTTGGATTGCCCTTTTGTATTACTGTGATCTACTGGGAGTAGAATATGGCCCAGGTTGTTCTGGTCCAAGGAAAATAAGGAAATACATGCAGCAGGTCTGAAGCCAATCTGAAACCTGGAGCCAAGCTCAGTCAAAGTACAGCTAACCCAACAACCCATGAGTGAGAAAAGAGGCATTTATTATTTTAAGACACTGAGATTTTGAGAGTGTTTATTATGCAGATTTATTGCAGCAAAAGTTGATAGATTCATTACCTTTTTTTATTTCTTTCTTTCTTTTAAATCAAGAAAATTCCAAATACTTTAAATTATATTTGGAACTTAATCTTTCCACATGACTCAACTAATTCTCAAACATAGTTCTCTGAGACTTTGATTAATAGTTAATATTAATTGTCAATACACTAATGTTTGTTATATAATAACCATGTAGCTAGCATTGTGGTAGATGATCTTGGAGAAAAAAAGAGAAACACTTGAAGCTTGATATACTTAGGATCTCTCACTGGGAACGTACTATAAGCTTTCAAGAGGTCATATTTTCCAGACATCTCAGAATTCAGATATGGGAGACACTAGGGCAGGCTTTGGAAGTTTCATAGAGGATTTAGTTGTTAAGTTGGATATGAGGTATAGGTGTATTTCTGTAGTGCCACTTAAACTGTGAAGCACTTTAGCCATACAGGCACTGACTATGAAAAGTCAGCATAGGAGTCATTATTTATGACTTGACTGTTGCTTTTTCTGAGGCCCAAAGAAAGGCAGTCCTCCTGTCAACCTCAGGGCCAGCACCTCCTATGACTGCACACTCATCTTCATGCCTAATGGGATCTGCTTCCCTAGAGGCTACTGGTAAGACCACCTTCAGTGTTTGATCAAATTCATCTTCTGACTATTGTTTTTATCTCTAATGAGCCAAAGTGATGCTTCACATAGAAAGTAAAAAGGGGAAGAGAAAACAGAAGTTCACTGATTTACTGTTTCATTAAATTTCTGACTGGATGTAGAGATGAGCTGTGGCCTCACATGTGAAATCCTCCATCTTTCATCTGTGAACGTTTTAGATTTAAAGTTGGTGACTTATTTATCCTAACTCTGTCAGGCTCTGTAATTGCATATACACAGCCCCCAAGGTGAGATGCAACTCAATTGCCAGAAGAGAAATTCGGACTAGATGCAATCAATGTATTGTCTTTCCACCCTTTTGACTGTACCTCAGCAGTGAAGGAGAGAAAAGGAAGGGAGGGAGAGATGGAGGACAGAAGAAAAGAGGAATGGCCAACTCTTGAACAATTATTATATTCCAAGGACATATTAGACACTTAATGGTATATGAAGTTTATGTATTTATGTAAACTTTGTCGATTCTCATACTGTCTCTGCAAGCTATATACACCTTTCCTCACTTATTGACTATCTCATTACCTGATATTTCACATTTATGACAATAGTAAAAAATCTACTATCTTACTGTTTTGTGCATTAACGATGTATGTCTAACAGTAATGAACGCCAAGGTGCTGGCTTTGATGGTTAAGATTATGTGTCAGCTTGGCTCGGTCATGTTTCTCAGTGGTTTGGAAGTTATGTAATGATGTAGTCATCCTCCATTTTGTGATCTGATGTAATCATCCTCCATTTTCACATAACACCAGTTTCACCTGGTCTTTGTAATTTAACTATGTTGATAAGTGAAGACAGGGTGTATTATCGTATCCATATTAGAAATGATGAATTTAAATAAATAGCTTATTACCATGCAGCTAATAACAGCCTGAATTTAGTATGAATAAACTAATTAAATAACATAATTTCAAAAATAATAACTATTATCTTATTTAAACCCTGTAACAATTATATGAAGACATTTTATTAGTATGAAGTTTTATAGGAAACTGAGGCTTATGAAAGTTGCACAACATGTATAAAATTATATAGATTAAAAATACTCTCATTCAGCTCACTCTTACAGTTGCCTAACTCCAAAGTTCCTGCTTTTCTACTTCACACTAATGGATATATTTACATTTAATAAGATTATGAAGAAAAACTCATTTGTTTTCCAAATATCTTTTGGAAGAGCAGTAAAGTTGATGATTTTGATAGACCTTCAACAGTGCAGTTTCTGTTCTGGTTCATACATTTTGCCTAATTTAAATAATTTGTAAGTCCTTTTTATCAGTTGTTACAAAGTAAAATCTTTCTCACCTCTCAAATAACCACTAACTGCACTTCTTTTATTTAGCAGATGTGCACTTCTGTCAACTAAACCAGTTTCCTACCTTCTGCTAAAGAAGCAAGTTTTCAGCGGCAATTAGGAATAATTGTTGTGATTTCTCCACCTCCCTAACTCTGCCTTTCAACAGAGCAGTACATCCCATTAGCCTCTGAAGACAAAAATGTTGAAAGAAAAATGTATCCTTTGAAAACCAAACGCCACTGAGTTTAGAATACAGCAATCTTTAGTAAGTCCCTCTCTGGGCAAAACAAAATAGAAGATGTGTAAAGCACAAATAAGGTGGAATACAAGGTTGGTTTTCTCAGACAGTTGTCAAATATTAGAGGAATTAGATGAGGAGGCAAAGGTAGCAACTGTATTTTATGAACTAAGAAGTGCCCAAAAGACCCTGTGCCCAAAGGATTCTTCAAGTTTTACCTGCTCAAATTCCAGGGTTGAGACATTCCTTTGAATGTCATTTCATGATCAAGAGTCCCTGCTTAAAACAAAAATTCTGTTTAAAATGATGAAGTGTTGAGCAGTGTGTGTATTGTATGTGGGTGTATGTGGGGGCTTCAGTGCTTATTTGTGGTGGGGGGAAGGTGGAAATCTTAAGACATTTACTGCCTTTACAACATTGGACTTATCCACCTTCTAGGCATAGAGCAGGGCTTCCAGGAGATGACTTAAAAATACTAGATGTTTTATTGGTCAAGTTCTAGACACCCAGTCTGCTTGGCTGGCTTTCACCTCACTTATCATCTGTGGCCTCTAGTTGTATAAAAATTCACTACTTGGCCCTGGGTTTCACTAAATTTGCTTCCATCTAATAGCAATAGACTGATAATGTAGTTATTGTGTTGTTGTTAGGTGCTGCGGAGTCAGTTCCGACTAATAGTGACCCTAAGTATAAAAGAACAAAACACTGCCTGGTCCTGTGCCATCCTCACAATTATTGTTATGCTTGAGCCCATTTTGCCGTCACTGTGTCAATTCGCCTGGTTGAGGGTCTTCCTCTTTCTCGATGGCCCTCTACTTTACCAAGCGTGATGTCCTTCTCAGGGACCGATCCCTCCCGATAACATGTCCAAAGCATGTGATACGTAGTCTCGCCATCCTTGCTTCTAAGGAGCATTCTGATTGTACTTCTTCCAAGACAGATTTGTTCATTCTTTTGGCAGTCCATGGTATATTCAATATTCTTCATCAACACCACAATTCAAAGGCATCAATTCTTCTTTCGGTCTTTCGTATGCATATGAGGCAATTGAAAATGCCATGGCTTGTGTCAGGCACACCTTAGTCTTCAAGGTGGACATCTTTGCTTTTTAACACTTTGAAGAGATGTTTTGCATCAGATTTGCCCAGTGCAATGCATCTTTTGATTTCTTGACTAATGCTTCCATGGGTGTTGATTTTGGATTGAATCCTTGACAATTTCAATATTTTCTCTGTTTGTCATAATGTTGCTTATTGGTTCGGTTGTGAGGATTTTTTTTTTTGTTGTTGTTGTTGACGTGCAATCCATACTGAAGGCTATGGTTTTTGATCTTCATCAGTAAGTGCTTCAAGTCCTTTTTTTTCACTTTCAGCAAGCAAGGTTGTGTCATCTGCATAATGCAGGTTGTTAATGAGTCCTCCTCCAATCCTGATGCCCTGTTCTTCTTCATATAGTCCAACTTCTCAGATTATTTGCTCAGCATATAGATTGAATAAGTATGGTGAAAGGATACAACCCTGACATACACCTTTCCTGACTTTAAATCATGCAGTATCCCCTTGTTCTGTTCGAAAGACTGCCTCTTGATCTATGTACAGGTTCCTCATGAGCACAATTAAGTGTTCTGAAATTCCCATTCTTTGCAATGTTATCCATAATTTGTTATGATCCACACAGTCGAATGCCTTGGCATAGTCTATAAAACACAAGTGAAATTTTTCTGGTATTCTCTGCTTTTAGCCAGGATCCGTCAGACATGATATGAATAGTTACCTTAGTGGTTAACAAGAAGGCTTCTTGTCCTAAAATCCTTACCTCTCATCTTAAAACTCCCTTATTTGAGTTACCAGATCATTAAAAAAGACATAAACTTTATCTCCTGGTAAAATAACTCATTACTGCAGCCCTCTGCAATTGGAGCATGATCATAGACTAGCTTAATTTAATCAGATTAATAATCTGAATTAATTTAATTCATTTAATTTACTCATAAAGAAGATGTGTGGGAGAGCCATGGTCAACGAGGTACCTAAGGACTTTGAACCCAGGCTATTGGGAGGAGTCATTTAGAGGACATTCTGGGCATAGCTCAAAACCAGAAGAACTCCTATTAAGGGTCAGACTCAAGGGACTTGCAAGGCAATTATTTATTCCTTATGCAGATACCAAAGAAATTGTTTGTTGCCCTTTTTCATATTAATTTGAAGTATTAGAAATGCCAACCTCCCCTCACCCCACCCTGCTTTTTTTTTTTTTTTTTTTTTTTTAAATAATGTAGTATGAATTTTGGAAATGTCAGGACAATCCCCTTGCTAGGGTAAATTTAGTTGACGTTAAATTTTCTCAAATTTAGTGTGAATTTTCCAGTACCAGTATTTAGGGATTTAGTTTCTTTTCTCATCGTCTTCACTACTCTGTTTACTTCAATTATAATTTCACTTTCTCTTCTCCTGAACCCCAATCTTATCAGTACATCTTCATATAAGTCATCCCAGTCTTGATGTAAAGTCTCACCTCTATCAATCCTGTTTACGAGTTATTTGGAACTTTGTGGACCTACTTCAACTTCTTTTGCATACAAGACACTGAACATGATGACTGGTGATTCTGAGAGCAGTCTCCCATGGTCAGAGGGAGAAAATGGTTCATGTGAGTTCAGGGAAGATCTGACTGTTTCTACTCTGCCTTGTGCCATTCTATTGGGTTATTTTCTGGCAGTGAAATGTATTAAATAGTATTGTTGGAAATCTGAGACTTGGGGCTCCTGGGCAAATATATATTAGGGAACAGAATTGAAATGAGTTTTAATTGAGGTATACTTCATTTTTCCCTTGCAATTACATAAAAACCAAGTTCTTACCAATGGGTCCCCAAGTGCTTCCTTGAGGAACATAGCCATGTAGAAAGTAAGCACAGATATTATGTGTGTAGGTAAAGAATCAACTTCCCAAAGTAGTCTCTCTCCGTAATTAAGATAAAATGTTAGAAGAGGGCAGGAAAACACACATTTTCATGGCCTAAATCTGGTTCTAGTGATCAAAGGCTTCCAACTGGGGGAAATCCTAATCATTTTTAAACCAACGGTTGTTGGCTGATAAAAGTAAACCATAGTGATTTTTCAGACAAGATAATTTAAATGTGGTAAATAGACACTTTAGCCAGGATAAAAGAGGAAAAGAGGTTGTGTGGTCAGGGAGTATCCTGGAAGTACAACACACAATAACAAAAGAACTGGAAGGTGATGTCAGAGGTCATACTATTAGCTGGGCTACAGTTAGATGGACTAGTGTTTACTTAATATGTACAAAATCCATGTGTGTGTTTGGAATCACCTTACAGAAAAGCAATTTGTCCTTTTGGTCCTGGTTCCTGAGCCCCTCCCAGGCTGACCTTTATCCAGATTGGCTGGGGAAACCTGCCCAGCCTGACTTTTACCCGAATTGGCTGCTCCCCTCCCCACTCCCCGTAGTTGATGTTTACACAGACTGGTTGGAGGACCCTAAAGTGACTGAGAAAAACCTAGAATAGGGAGGCTCAGATGGGGCCTCTGATCGACTATAGCCAGGGGGCCAGTGTGTCTTTTCCACGCAGGTGCCCTCTGCTGAGAACCTCCCAGACTGGGTAAACTTACAAAGATGATATGACAGAGGCAGCAGATACCAGAAGAGGTGGAGACAACCAGCGGACCTGAATAGTGACAACTGTGTGTAAAGGCAGAACCCAGCTGAGAGCTGTAACACTCTGAGAGCTGGGGCACCCTTAGCTGTGGGCCACCCAAGAAGCAGGGGCTATCTAAGAGCTGTCCTGGAGATGGCCAGGAGGAGCCAGGAGCCAGATGAGAGGAATGGCCAATAGCCAAGGCCACCAAGTATCATCATTGAGTTTCCTGTTTGAAAGCTTCCTGATGGGTGAGAATGAACTTCACTTGGGACAGACTCTAAACATGCTGTGCTGGTTATTCTCCACTTGTCCCACTGCCTCATTCGAGTTCCCACCCTGCTGTTTTCCCTGGGAGACTTGGACTGCATCACCCTTACCCTCTGGACTGTAATTATGCTGGACAAATGGGAGGCATTGGAAGTAGATTGTAAGTCAGAATGAAAGAGAGTTTGGAGAATTTGTTTCCCTTACTGCTTCCTTCCTCTGTTTCATGATTTTGTCGGTAGCTGTCTCTGATACCTATCAGGTGGCCCTTGTTCTCTGGCTGAAACTCTCTAGGCAGCAGACCTATGGGTGGTGAGGCTTCCAACATCTCTGTCAATATCCTCCCATTATAATCTCCTTATTTCAACACTTTGAGTATGAATTTGATTCTTGCTAGGACTGTGACTGGTCCTTTTTTTCCCCCCTCAATTGTGATTGTAAGACTTGGTTGTTAGCTGGAAATCCTAAAGAAGTCAATACGGAGGAAACTGTGATCATATGCATAGTCTATGCAAGCATCTAGTCTCATGTATGTCCATTGCATACAACCTTCCAGATTGATATGAAGTCCTCACCATTTATTTGTTGTTTTTGGGCTAACCCCAAAGGCCCCTGTTAAGCTTTAACTCAGAAAATTGCAGCAAATTAAGCTAAAACCATTTTGGCTTAGCTTAATTTATCAAAGTGGTTTCTGTAATTTATGAGGGAGTAGGAATCATTCACTCATTCATTTATTCACGCACTGTTTTGTTCATAAATTTATTCAGTAAGTTTTCAGTATATGCCTTTGTACCAGTCAGGATCCTGGCAGGAAGTAAAAGGCAAATGTCACTGGCATTATGAAGAGAGGTTAACAGAAACTGTCATCACCAGCAGTCCTGAAGGCACAAGAAGCTATCTTCCTCTCCTCCCTCTCTCGAAGTTCCTGATGGTGTCTCTTTTATTATTAAACCTAATATTAAGCCACAGGATAAGGCAACATAAGCTCCAAATGATGTAGGAGGTGAATATGTAAGTCCTGATGAAGACTTACATATGGCTCTTATTCATAAGGAACTCAAAATATAAGGATATAGATTCCAGAGGCAAGATCAGTACAGATATTTAGTGGTGTTGACTCCACTAGTCAGAACTATTTCTTTGTGCAAGTGTGACTATTCTTTACATCAATAAATTCTTATTTAGGCTCAATCAAACAGATATGGATATCTAAATTATCTCTTCAGTGCTTGGTTTGGATAGAAAAGAAATTAAGTCTGGATGCTCAATAGGCCACCGCAGTTATGTCAGAAGATTTTATGTTATCCCTTGTCATAAAAGAAGTTTCTTGTCACTTCCTTCCCTGAGGGAACACTCCATGGTTGGTTAGATTAACTAATAATTGAATTTCTAGGTGATATTTTGAGTTGGATGTCCCCAAGACTATCCTCAGGTTTGACTCACAGGAATGACTCAAAGGACTCAGAAGTGCTCACAGCTATAGTTTGTTACCAAAAATTGGATACAAAGCAAAATCAACAAAAGGAAAAGACACATGAGGCAAAGTCTAGAGGAAACCAGGCACAAGCTTCCATGTGTCCCCCTCCCAGAAAAGTAGTCCAGGGTTTTTATTAAAGGTCAGTCACCGAAGAATACAGTGCCTACATGACTGACTCAGTTACTGAATCGTGAATACCAGAGGGAAAGCAGATGTTCACCACAGGTCACATTGAACTATCTGGACAAACTGCTACAGTGTGACTTAGGCCTTGGATGTGCAAAAACACTCTTCTCAGCCTTACCATGCCAAGAGCTCAGTTTCCAGGAGCCAGCTAAGGGCCAATGTGATGGTTAAGGTTATGTGTCAATTTGTCTAGGCCATGATTCTCAGTGGTTTGGCAGTTATGATGTAGTTTGGCAGTTATGTAATGATGTAATCACCTTCATGATGAGATCTGCTAAGAACAGCCAATCAGTTGAAAGAGAGTTTCCTTAGGAGTGTGGCCTGTCTCCAGTATGTAAATGAATGTTCCAGTGAGTCTCTCCCTCTGGATCCTGCATCCAGCTAGTCCTAATCTGATCTCCAGTTCCTCAGACTTGAGCTAGAAGCTTACCTACCAGTCAATCTTGGGATTCGTCAGTCTCCTCAGCCTGTGAGCCAGTGGCCTGCCATCTGATCTGCTGATCTTGAGTTCGTCAGCCCCTACAGCTACGTGAGTTAGGAGCAACCTCCAGCCAGATGTCTGATCCATGGACTTGGAACTTGCCAGCCTCTACAACCACTTGAGGTATATCTGTCTCTCTGTGTATGAGTATATACACACACCTCATAAGACATTTGGTACCAAGAGTAGTTCTAGAGAAAAAAAAAAGTAAGGATGAGTTTTTTAAACTGATTCTCGAGTCTAGTTAGTCTTAAAGATGTTAATGACTCGGCTTCCAGTAGTAAAGAGGGCACTGCTAATCCATGGCATGAGGTGGCAATAGAAATATGAAAAATATCACCACTGACAGATCAAGTATTGGTGAGAGATGAAGCTCTGGTTGACTGCAGGTTTAATACTTATTTTTGTCAGAATGAGAATCATGAGGAAGCTGGTTGGTTGTTCCTACTATCACTAGACAAAGTAGTGAAAGAAAAAGATGAGCTCAGGGCTTCAAAGTCACAGTTCAGGTGCCACATAAATGACCTCAAAGTTGCCACTTGTGCCTTGACAGAAGGCCTTATTTCTTGTGGTATTAGAGCTGATACTGCCGAAAGCCAGACCCAGAGTGTTATCGTAAGAGTGCCTGAATTACAATGCCAATAGAATTCCCAATCCCAAATCGTGCCTGAAGTTAAAGTAAGGCCATTGATTGGAAAGAAATGGGATCTTGAAACTTGGGATGGGGACATAAGTGCAGATAACTAAGCTAGGCCACTGAGCCCCTAAATTCCATTCAATCACTCCTGCCAAAAGAACCAGCCCTCTCACTCTCATCTGAGGAGATAACTCCATCTTTGTCTGCTAAGCCACCCTACACAGTAAAACCATTAGCCCCTCTAGCCCCATCTGATGAGATTAGCCAGCTGTCTAAAGACGATTTGTCTGAATCATCCCCTGGGTAGGCCTCTGAGTCATTGCCTGGGGTATTGCCTGAGGCAGATGCATTACAAGACATTGCTGAATGTTCTCAGAACACATTCCCGCTACCCATTTTTGCTTCTAGATCTATATCTAGATTAAGTCCCAGTGATCCCCAAAAGGTGAGATACAAAGTTAGACTCAGGAGGAAGTACAATAAACTCCAAAAGACAGCTTGACTTTTCTAATATGTACAAACAGAACCTGGGGAACATGTGTGGGAATGGCTATTAAGGATGTGGAATAATGGTGCAAGGAATATAAACTTGGATCAGTCTGAGTTTACTGATATGGGCCCACTGAGCACAGATTCTTCATTTAATATTTCAGCTCTAGAGATTAGGAAAAGATCTAATAGTTTATTTGGTTGGTTCACCGAAGCATGGATTAAGCGGTAACCTACGTTAAATCAAGTTGAAACACCGGAACTGCCTTGTTACATTAAAGGGGAAGGTATCTAAAGGCCTAGGGAAATAGACATGTCAGAGTAGATTCATCAGGTTAGACCCACAGACCCACACGTGGAGTGCCCAGAGGATATCGTTTTACCACAATGGCAAGGAACAAATTTGTGAAGGAAACCCAGCATCCTTGAAGACTGTGAGGATCGTTATTTTATGTAAGTCAGATTTGACAGTGGAAGCTGTCCTAACTGAATTAAGACACTTAACTACAATGGGGCTGATTGGACCCCGTAGTGGTAGGGACCAAGTGGTGGTACTCAATCGACAAAGACAGCCTGGGCATGGTTAGCATAATGGACAGCAGAATTGAAGCAGTAATCAGAATAGTCTGACTCGGATGGAATTATGGCATTGGCAACTCAGTCATGGTATTCCTAGGAGTGAAATAGATTGGAAATATACTAAATATTTACTTGATCTTTACAAGCGGAAGAATTCTAGTTCAAGTGAACAGCAATGTAACTCGAATCACCAGAATAGAGTCACACTTCTTCAATCAAATCCCAGACTTCAGCCAGTTTACAGACCCACAACCCCTTGAATGATGGGGAGGCCAGGTCCCCTTGAGGAAGGACCTTACTATACTGCCAGAAATTTACACTGTTAATCTTTCTCTCCATCTTTCCCATAGTGATCTATGACCGTTTAGGAGAGTGATAGTTGATTAGGGAAAAGGAAATAATCAGAATTTTCAGGGATTACGGATACTGGCTCTGAACTACACTAATTGCAAGAGACCCAAAACATCACTGTGGCCCTCCAGTCAGAGTGGGAGTGTACAGAGGTCAGGTTATTAATGGAGTCTTAGCTCATGTCCATCTCACAGTACGTCCTCCAACAAGTCCCTGAACCTATCCTGTAGTAATTTCCCCAGTTCCAGGATTCATAATTGGAATAGACATATTCAACCACTGGTAGAACTCCTAAACTAGATCCCTGACATGTGAAGTAAGGGCTATTAAGGTAGGAAAGGCTAAGTGGAAGACATTAGAACTGCCTGATATGGCACCATTGCTTGAGATGATCAGCCAGCAAATGGCAGCAGGGTTGATTATATTGGACTGCTTCCGTCATGGAAAGGGCAGCATTTTGTTCTTACTGGAATAGACACTTACTCTGGATACAGATCACCTTTCCTGAACTCAATGCTTCTGCCAAAACTACCATCTGTGCACTTACAGAATGCCTTATCCACCGTCATGGTATCCCACACAGCATAGCCTCAGATGAAGAGATTCTCTTCACAGTAAATAAAGTGTGTCAATGGGCTTGTGCTCATGGAATTCAATGGTCTTATCATGTTCTTCATCATCCTGAAGCAGCTGGATTGATAGAATGATGGAATGACTTCCTAAAGACACAATTAAGATGTCAGCTAGGTGACAATTCCTTGCAGGGTTCTCACAATGTTATCGAAATGGCTGTATATGCTCTAAACCAGCATCCGATATACGGTGCTGTTTCTCTCATAGCCAGGATTCAAGGGTCCACGAATCAAGGGGTGGAAATAGGAGTGGCACTACTCACTATTACTCCTAGTGACTCACTTGCAAAATTTTTGCTTGCCGTCCCTGTGTTCCTATACTCTGGAGGTCTAGAGGTCTTTGTTTGAAAGAGATGAATGTTTCCACCTGGAGACACATCATTGATTCCACTGAACTGAAAGTTAAGAATGCCACCTGGCCACTTCGAGCTCTTCATGCCTCTGGATCAACAGGCAAAGAAAGAAGTTACCATATTGGCTGGTATGATTGATGTTGATTACTAAAAAGAAATTGGATTGATATTACATAATGGAGGTAAGAAAAGTATGTCTGGAATACAAGAGATTCCTTAGGGCATCTCTTAGTATTACCATGCCCTGAGATTAAAGTCAATGGAACACTATAGCAACCCAATTCTGACATGACTACTAATGGCCCATAAGCTTCAGAAATGAAGATTTGGGTCACTCCACCAGGCAAAGAACCATGACCACTGAGGTTCTTGCTGAGGGAAAAGGGAATATAGAATGAGTGATGGAAGAAGGTAGTTCTGAATACCAGTTATGACTTCTTGACCAGTTGCAGAAATGAAGACTGTAATTGTTGCGAGTATTTCTGCCTTGTATGCGTGCATCAAATATTTTTGTTTTCTTCACTTATAAAATATAAGATGTAAATGCGGCTAGTGCGTTTTCAGTTGTACGTGTGTTAGCAGAATCATGTTTGGTGCAAGTATGACTTTATAATTTTCTTTATTTACAAATTATGTATCATTTAAGGAGATCTTTACAGGTGCCAAGTTGACAAGGGGTGGACTGTGATGCATAATATTGTGTGTCAACTTGGCTGGGCCATGATTCTCTGTGGTCTGGCATTTATGATGTAGTTTGGTAGTTGTGTAATGTAGTTACCTCTATGATGAGATCTGATATAATGTAATCACCCCCACAATGAGATCTGCTATGAGTAGCCAATTAGTTAAGACAGAGTTTCCTTGGTGTTATAGCCTGCATCCAATATATGTGGACTTTCTGGCAAAGATGGCTGGCTTTTGTTCTGCTCTGGTTCCTGCATTCATCTCATCAACATCTAACCTCCGGTTCTTGGGACTTGAGCCAGCAGCCTGCTGTCTTACCTGCCGAACTTTGATTTATAAGCCTTTGCAACCTGTGAGCCAGCAGCCTCCCATTTGACCTGCAGATCTTGGATTCTTCAGCCCCTGCAGACACGTGAGTCAGGAAAAGCCTCCAGGCTGATGCCTGACGCCCAGACTTGGAACTCGCCCGCCTCTAAAACCATGTGAGCCATTTCCTTGAAATAAATCTCTCTCTCTCTCCCCTAACAGCAATTATATATCTATGTCTATCTCTCTATCTATATCTATCATGTATCTATCTATCTATCTATCTACATATATATATATATGTGCTGTTAGGTGCTGTCAAGTAATTTCCAACTTATAGCAACCCTATGTACAACAGAACGAAAGACTACATGAACCGGCACCATCCTCACAATCGCTGTTATGCTTGAGTCCATTGTTGCAGCCACTGTGTCAATCCATCTGGTTGAGGATCTTCTTCTTCAAGATGGATTGACACAGTGGCTGCAACAATGTACATGTATATGTATATACATACATGCTTCACTGGTTTTGCTTCTCCAAAGACCCCAGCCTAAGAGAGCAGTCTTAAAAACAGGCGTTTCTTGGTTTCTTGGGGATGTCAATTTCTGAGCAATCCAAACTTGCTGAGTTAACGCTTTCCCACACAAATGTAAAAGTGCCATGCTTGCTTTTGCTTCCTCTCCCAATATGAGCTGAATTTCTGAAAAAAATATTTAAGTAGACCATATTTATACTTCCTCTAATTTAAAACTAGCCACCAGAAAATTATGAGACTAATCAAGTTGGCTCTGGCATGCCCTCCTCTTGTCTCCACCTTCAGGGCTCACTCAGTTTCTTATTACAATTTGTCATCATCCTCATGTGCTCTCCTCTTCTTCCATCAAAACCCAGTTTCATAAAGACTTGAAGGTGTCACTTACTGCTTAGAGTGTGCCTAAGACTCGCTTTTGCTTCTCTCATAGGAAATTTACACCTCAATGTCCAGCTCTTTCTGTCAAATGGAAAGATTAGGTTCTTGATAAATGGAGAAGGAAACCTCCCTGAAATCATCCCCTTGGCCTGCCACTAATCCCGGCCCTCTGCCTTCAGTATTCTATATTTCACCTTTGGGACCTTATTTTACACTATTCAGACTTTTGTAACTTTGACCCCCAAAGACTTTGCCAGTGGCCATTAGCTCTCTACTCTTCACGTGACAGTTAAATCTAGTGAAACAATTTGCAATGATATCTACGGCCTATTTATGGGGTGCAACATATGCCTTTCCCCTTCCCTGTTAAAAAATATAGTAGCTCAGATAATAACTTGAACAAAATATGATCAGGCGCTTGTAAATAACACTGGGCATTTCCCCACTTTGCGAACTGGTATTTCTTAGGTATTCATCTTTGGTTAACAAATTGTCTTTTTGAAATAATAATAATTAAGAAAAATCATAAGGAAATAGATTTCATATATTTCATATTTTGTTCTTTCCTCTAGTCCTGGATGAATTTCAACTAAGTGATGGTGTCAAGACCACAGAGTGACATGATTAGAAGTAGAATGGAAAACCACCCACGAAATTTTGATAGTTTCCTTCATATTATGCCTTTCCATTCTCCCTACAAAACATCTGAAAAAACACAGTACCATTTGTTATTTGGAGACAAACAGCTATGTTTGGAACAATGTAATTTTTAATAACACACACTATACTCTAGGCCAAGAAAAATGCATATTAATATTTGTATAAATGCCTGTGTTTGATGGAATGCCTTTGTTGTGGTATACACGCATATGGGTCCGAGGATATACGTAAGGCTATTTAGCACCCAGTGCTTGTGTCAATATCAGTGGTATCTTATTTCTAAAAATAATTCATAGAAAACATACAAGAAAGAGGACTCTAAATCCAGTTGTATATTAATTCCTCCCACAACCCAAAAGGCTGTAATTGTGTAGCTCTCTTTGGAGCATATATTTTTCTATTCTGACATGATAAAGGAAAGCAGGAACCCTTAAGAAAATTCCAGCCCTGGACCCTTTGTAGACCTAGAGAAAAGGACGTAGCAGAAGGCAGTGGATTCAGTGAAACCAGGTTGATATTTTCCTCATTGTGGCAACGGCCCAGAGGTTTTTTTACCATTTTCTATATAAAACGAGCAGCACATCTGACACTTACGGATTGAAGTCCAGTGCTTCTGGAAAAATCATAAGATAAACAGTTAAAAGTAGAGATGTTTATAGTATAATTTTATTGTAGCAAAATAACTTGGCAGGTATTTATAAGAAATAAAACATAAGCTGATATATTTCCCTGACCTCAGGAAATATTTAGAAGTATAGATGGAAACTACTACTTCTTCCAATTTCCAAGCACTTAGTTGCAGCCAGTACCCAGGATTCCCCATCCACTCTAGTACACTCTCTACACAGTAGCTAACCTGACCTTTATAAAACACAAATTGAATCATGTCATCCCTGCTTAGAATTTTTCATTGGCTTCCCATTGTAGTTAAAATCCAAACTCATACTATAGCCTTCAAAACTCTAGGTGGTCTTGTCCTAAGTCTTAATTATCAATTTTTTTTTTACTGTCACCATTCTTAATTACCGTGTTTCAGGCCACCATGACACCTACTTTTTCCTGGAACATACCCTAGAACACACATTTGTCTGCCTTTGGGCTTTTTTTAATCAATTGATCCCTCTGCCTGGAATTCTCTTTGCTTCTTTAGTCTGGTTCATTTCCTCTCTTTCATCAGGTGGAGACTCAAATGTTACCTCTTTAAGGAAGCCTTCTGTAAGAACTCTCAATTATCTTCCCACTTAGGACTTGTACTGCTTTTCCTTAAATCACAATATGTATGTTTATCTAATTTTCATGATATAGATAGATAGATAGAAAGACAGAGAGATAGTTGAGGTCAACTTGCCTCTGACTCATGGTGAACTTATGTACAACAGAACAAAAACCTGTTCTGTCTTTCGTTATCCTCACAATCACCAGCATATTTGAATTCATTGTTGCATCTATTGTGCCAATCCATCTCACTGAGGGTCTCCCTCACTTTTACTACCCTTCATTTTATCAAACATGATGTCCGCCTTCAGTGATTAATTCCCCCTGATGACTTGTCTAAAGCAAACGAATGAGACAGTGTTCAGTGTGATCCGTAGGGTTTTCACCAGTTGATTTTCAGAAGTAGATTACCAGGCTTTTCTTCCAGTCTGTTTTAGTCTGGAAGCTCTGCTGAAAGCTGTCATCCATGGGTGACCTTGCTGGTATTTAAAATACTTGTGGCATAGCTTCTAGCATCATAGCAACATGTGGGCTACCATAGTATGAAAAACTGATAGACAGGTAGTAGATGTATATCTAGATATATATTCACTGATCCCCAGCTTTTCTCTTCTTTTAAGAGTTTTCCGTCACATTTATTTTAAGAACCCACTTGTTCATTCACCACTGGCCTCAGTCCCACCATACGACATTCACGGTGCTTGGGAATGCAGTAATGAAAAACACCAAACTTGCCCTCCAACAACTACTGAATTGCATTGTTCTCTTGATTTTTTTATTTACTATTTTCATCTATTCACACTGTTCATTGACTCTAATATGCACTAAACTCTGGACTAGGTGCTTGGATGAATATTGAGCAAAGCAGACAAGATTCTTGTTTTTATGTAGGACTTGTTCACAACAAACAAAACCCAATGCCCTTGAGTCAAATCTGACTCATAGCGCCCCTATAGGACAGAGTAGAACTGTCCAATAGGGTTTCCAGGGACGCAATCTTGCCACATCTTTCTTCCACCATTCTCCCACAGAGTGGCTAGTGGGTTTGAATCATTGATCTTTCAGTTAGCAGCTGAGCGCTTTAACCACAGTGCCAACAGGGATCCTTGTAGAACTTATCACAGAAGAGAAAAAAAAAACATTAAACAAATAGTCACACAAATTACTAATCAATTTCAATGTTGATAAGAGCTTCAAAGGGTGCAGGTTCCTGTTATTTTTAGCTACCATCGAGTTGATTCCAACTCATGGTAACCTCATATATGCAGAGTAGAACTGCTCCATATGGTTTTCAAGGTTCTGACCTTTCAGAAACAGGTTGCCAAGCCTATCTTCTGAGATGCCACTGGGGGTGTTCAAACCACCAACCTTTTCACTAGTAGTTGGGTGCTTAACCATTTGCACCACCCAGGAACACACAGGGTGGTAGGATTGCATAGTAATCCACCTTAGTCCTGAAGAATAAGAAGTGGTTTAAGAAAGGGGGAGAGAATGTTGTAGAAGAGATGGTGAGAAAGCTCTGAGACAGGGAAATGCACCGTGTATCCAGGGTGATGTAAGACGGGAACGGGGCTAAAACATAAAGGGCAAGGGGAAAAATTGTGCAAAATGAGCTGGAGAGAAAGTGAGGACCAGACCATGCAACCCCAAAGATTTTGGTACATATCTTTAGAGTAAAAGCAAATCACAAAAGTGAATATTTGGTTTTGTGCTCCTAAAAATTATTTTAAAAAAAATTATTAGAATTGATCAAGTATCTTAAGCATCTCTGCACCTTGCTCAGTGCCGGACATGGGGAAGACACACAAAACGCATTTGTTCAATGAATGATTAAACAATGTTAGAAGAAAATATGTTTCCCACTAAGAATGCAAGATTCTTGAGCGTAGGAACTGTGTTTTTTAGTCTGTTTAACTTCTCTCCTCCTGAATTCCAACAAAATTATGGGACATAGCTGGTGTTCAGTGTGTATTTATTGAATGGTCTTGACTTTTACTTCTCTTTCCTTCTTCCAGAGGTGCCAAAATCTCTCCAAATCATTAGACCACGATAGTAGCTTCCACTCTAGGTGTTGCCTCCTATTCTTCCTGCTCCTGGAATTTGTAGATTAGTTTATAAGATGACATTCTTAAAAAAAAAAAAAAAAGAAACAATCTTTCACTCCCAACAGACACACAAATACACAGATATACACTCTTATATTCCTCTGCAAACCATTACAGGGAAGGATGAGGATGTGTTAGTGAATCTGTTCTATGCCTTTTGCCTGGCTTTGATGAGCCTCATCTTCATCTGCTGTAATCATTGGAATTTACACATTTGCTAAAGTGTGTGTGTGATGGCATGTGATGGGTGAATGATGAAAATTGGCTGTCTCGTCATTTCCACTCTAATCAATATTTCTTTCCACTCAATTAGCATGTGTTCTATGGTTTCAGGCACACTTATTGGTTCTTCCATTTTGCTATAAAAGTTAAGTGTTGAACTTTCAAGCAGCATCATAATTGCTTTATTAGTGGTTGAAGTAATTTGTAAAATGTTGAGAAAATGTCCTGGCCAAAATCTCTGGTGTGAGACTCATGTAATGAGCCATATTCATCTCTAGGCTTAAATATCATGATGTCTTTGCTTCACATAGTAAAATGTTCATTAACCAGTGACAATAATTAATTAAATATTTTAAAACATAATTTTTTTGTCTTTTATAATCAATTTCTCTCTTTATGGTACTCTGAATATCATTTGCTTTTTCATTTCTTCCAAGCCTCTTTCTCTATGCTTGCTTTTTAAATTATTATTATAGTCCCCTACCTGAGTGATGTAAATGATTAATGCGTTTGGGTGCTAACCTAAAGTTTGATGGTTCAGATCCACCCAGAAATGCCTCGGAAGAAAGGCCTAGCAATCTACTTCTGAAAAGTCAGTCATTGAAAACTCTATGTAGCTCAGTTTTACTCTGACTCACATGGCATAGCCATGAGTTGGAATTGGCTCAATGGCAACGGGTTTTCTTTGGTGATTACTTACTACCTTAAGGGTCTATACTGTGAAATAGAACTATATCTCAGAGTGTGCATTTTTTAATATAGTATAAGGTCCAGCCTCCTTCTTTCAAAGAGTCTCAACTAACTGGGTTTGTGGTGAAACTGCGCTCATAATTTATAGAAAAAAAGAGCATAATTTTAATCTTTGAAGTCTCACCAGAAAAAATTTGAATCTAAGTTTTTCACTTTACTGAGATTACCTTGGGTTGGCACAAAACCCTCCAGTACAGCTCCTGATGCTAATCCCTACTCAGTCACCAGCTACCTTAGCTTTGTACTCATATCATTGCTGGGGCTGTGGGCTGGTCTTCACGTTAACCGAGACTGTGACTCTATTAGTCATCCTTTTTCTACCATGTGAATCTATCTGGCCATTTTGTAGCCACCAGTTCTGATATGGGAGAGGGATTCTACCCTTAATTGTATCATAAACCCGTAGTGGTCTATTAAAGGGAAGACCTTTCTCCTATAATTTTTCACACAGTTCTTTCAAGAAAATTGGTGCCATCTCATTTCTACATTGGGACCAAATGAGTGACAACACATGGTTATTTACCCTCAGTCATTCTTTTTCTACCAAGAATCAACTCATTTCCAGGTTAGAGGGTAAATTAATCCCCTTCCACCTTGAAGAATTCTCTGCAGAGTTGAGGCAGTGTTTGTCTGGTAGCACCTGTTGGGCACATTCCCAGGTCTCCTTGGAGTTCTACTATGATTTCTCCAAGGGGACTCACTGCTCATCTTGAAAAATGAAACTCTAGTGGGCCTTTCTGGTTTGCTACAGGTAAATGGGCCACATATAGACAATAGAGTAGGCCCTTCTATGAGATTCTCATGGTTAAACTCTCATGGTTTCTCTACTAAATTAAAAAAAAAAGTCCAAGTTTAACTAATTATATCTAAAATTCAAAACCAAAAACTACACCAGCCCTGGTGGTGCAGTGGTTAATAGCTTGGCTGCAAACCAAAAAGGTTGGCAGTTTGAATCCACCAGCCAATGACTGGAAACCTTATAGGACAGTACTACTTTGTGCTGTAAGTTTGCTATGAATCGGAATCAACTCGATGACAACGGGTACAACAGGTATATTTATTACACTTACTTTGTTTACATTAAATTAATAGTTGCATCATTGGATCAGAAAATCTAGTTTCCACAGGATTGGGTTAAAGAACATTAGTCCTCTTGCAGTCAAGTGCCTGGTGAAAATCAACCACATAAAAGGTGAAACCAGAAAAGAAGGACAATATCTATAACTAAAGTGAAATTGTACATTTATATAAACAGAATGAATTCACTAAATTTTCAGGACACTATGTTCCCAGTTTTGAAAGGCGAGAAAGAGACAGAAGCATATGTGATTATGCCTGTAAATTTGTGTTTGATTTTTGTTGACACATTTCTTTTCTTTCAGATCTTTTTTCTTCTAGTCCCACAAATCGTAGTTTCTAATTGCAGATAGTACGGTCAAACACAAGGGAGGCTCCAAGGACTACATTGGAAAACCTGCTGATTAACCATATTAAAATAAGACAATATAAATAAGTAGAAGTATTTACAGTACAACAGTTTTGCTCCAATTTATGGACTTCTTTACATCCACTCTGTCTCTTCCCACAATGTAATAACACAGGACATAAACTAGAGGCAAAAATGGAAAAAGCAAACCAAATATGGGGAATATATCTTGGTTTCATTTGTGTCAAAACAGCAGTAAGCTGGAAAAATATATTCAGCTAAGGTGCTATTTGGATTTTATTTATAAAGGCTACAGACTCCAGTCTAATGTTCATTAGCTTCATTCTTGTTGCCTAGTTACAGATTTATAATTTTGTCTCTTTTGTTATTGAGGGCGCTAATGGAGAGAGCAGCAACTGAGGGCCTGATGAAAACACTCTAAATCTCTGTTCAGAAATGTTGTTAACAGGTTTTGTGTGTGTCTGGTGTGTTGTCAATTAAAATGATCTGGGGAAGCAATGGTCTTAAAAAATCAGTGAGAAGCAGTTTCAAAGGTGGTCTGAGACAACTTGTGTTTGTTCTGTTAGCTAAGTGCATTGCTCAAAGGTGTTTGTTTCATAAACAGTATTTTTTTTTGTAAAAAAAGAAAAAAAAAACCAGTTTGAACTAGATTAATCATTGCCCCAAATATGTGTCATGGATATTTGGGACGTGGTGATACGTTATTAAAAATTTCATTACCAGAGGTATGCCAAGAATTGCCTACAGACCAAGTAAATACAATTAAGAATGTTATATTGGGGTGAAGAAAATATTTAAAATTAAAATTATGGCCCTATAGTTGAGTACTAACATCACCAATAATGATGGTGGAATTATCTTCTAAAAAGCTTCATTTTAGAGGTTTGGAGATACCCTGGTTTGGGATATTTTGAAGTTCTTAGTAGCATTTCACAGCTATATTAAAATTTCTATCTTTTGATAAACTTTATTCCTCAGAAAATAGTCAGAGCAGATAAATGAAAATTGGAATGCAACCTCCAGATCGGTGGGTCTCAAAGTGTAGTCCCTGCACCCACAGTATCAACATCATTAGAAGTTGTTAGAAATGTAGATTATTGGACCCCATCCTAGACCTACTAGGTCAGAAACTCTGGGTAGTGGGGTGCAGCCAACTGTGTTTTAATAAACTCTCCAGGTGATATTGTTGTGTTCTAAGCTTTAAGAACTACAGCTCTAGAACAGGGTTTCTCAACCTCAGTGCTGTTGACACTTTGTTCAGACAAATGTTATAAGGGTCTTTCCTCTACACTGGCATTGTAGGAGGTTTAGCAGCGTCCCTGAACTGTACCCACTGAATACAGTAGCACCCACTTTAGTTGTGACAATCAAAAATGTCTCCAAATATTGCCAAATGACTCCTGGGGTGCAAAATCATGCCTGGTTTACAACAAATGCTCTAGATAAATAACCTTAAACTTTATTTGGAACTTGTTAAAATGAAGATCTCTGTGCCCAAATTGTCAAGTCTGATTTAGTAAGTACATGGAAGGACATCAGAATCTGTATATTTAAGGACCTTGTAATCTGTATCTTTAACAGGAATCACCAAGCAGTGGCCCATGAGCTATGTTTTGAAAAACAGAGCTCTAGGTCAATGGTTTTGAAACTCTGTTATATTTGAAAAAACTCTCTATGTGTGGGTGATCCCAATGTGCAGCCAGGTTTGAGCAACAGGCTTAACTTAGTAGTTTTCTTCCCTGGGTGAACATTAGCATTCCCCGGGGAACATGTAAAACTCTTGATGCACAGACCCCAAAATAGAACAATGAAATTAGAATGTCTGGATATGAGACTCAGGTAATAGAACAGTGATACTCAATTGCTATTCAATATTGAAGTAATTTGGGCATCTTTAGAAGTACTGAGGCCTGGCTGCCATTCCCAAATATTCTGATATAATTGGTATGGGGTGTAGACTTCCAACTTCAGATGATTCTAATATGCATCAAAGTTTGGGCACAACTGCATTAGAATTTCTCAGAAGCTTTTTAGATGCTTCTAATATGCAACTCAGAGTGTTGATGGCACAATGGTTAAGAGCTACGGCTGTTAACCAAATGGTTGGCAGTTCAAATCCATCAGCCACTCCTTGGTAACTCTATGGAGCAGTTCTACTCTGTCCTATGCAGCTGCTCCTTGGAAACCCTATGGAGCAGTTCTACTCTGTCCTATGGTGTCGCTATGAGTCGAAATTGACTCGATGGCAATGAGTTTGATTTTTTGAATATGCAACTAGGGTTGAAAAACTGCTGTTACTTATTCCAAGCCTAAGCTTAAGTTGCTATATTAAACAGATCTTTCTCACAAAGTAGAGTGAGTGATCTCAATGAATGCATGAATTGCTTGCAGCTGGAAAACGATGGCTGAATAAGATTTGGAGCACCAAACACTGTGGGAAGTCTTCTTGTTTCAGCCTTGGTAGAGACTTGGTAACAACAAAGAATTCAGGATTATTTAGAAAAGAGTATCCTCTAGCATGTTGAAGCACCAATCAAAAGATCTCCAGTTTACATAGGACTTGACCATTTTCCAGATGTTCAAGTTGCACCCCATGCCAATTACATCAGAAGGTTTTGGGTAAGAATCACGCATTAATATTATTTTAAAGAGTCCAAAGGTGATTGCAATGTGCAGAAGAGTCTGGGAACCACTATTATGGACTTTTAGCGCTGCAATCTTTCAAAACTTATCAACAATTTCCTATCGATTACAACTATTTGAGGGAAAGAATCAGACCTGAGACTTCTTTATGTATCCTCTAGTTTTTAGAAGACTGCCTTATAACCTCTCAATACATACTTTTTAATTGACTGATTAACTCGATTAGGCAGCTGACAATTCAATACTCCATGATTATTTCATTTGCCTGAGTATAAATCAGGATGGTATTAAGGCCTGAGGCTGATACATTCTTTCCGAGGGAAAGAAATCAGTAAGCAGATTTATTTATCAAACGATCTATTCACCATTTTTACACCTCAACACATATTTTGCTTGCACACACACACACACACACACACGCAGAGCATAACCAAAAAAACCTGTTGCCATGAAGTTGATTTCAACTGCTAGTGACCCTCTAGGACAGAGTAGAACTGCTCCACTGGGTTTCCAAGGTTGTAATGTTTATGGAAGCCATTTGTTGCATCTTTCTCCTGCAGAGAGCTGGTGGGTTCAGACTGCCAATCTTTTGGTTAGCAGCCAATTGTTTAACCACAGTGTCACCAGGGCTCCTTACACAAGCATTCTGTGCTATATATTATGGGAGGTACAAGAAAGTAAAATAGAACCCTTTGCTTGAACAAATTTATAATCCATACCATCTCCCTGATGAAAATCATCTTTTTTCCTCTGAGTTCTTTCTAATACATTAAATGAAGTGTTAAGCTTTCTTTTAGAAGTTAAATAAAAAGGTATTTCTCAGAGTGATACACCTTTAAGATCTGCTTGTTTATCCTTTAATAGCACATTAATTAAATGAAGCTGAGAAGTTGTCTTTATATGCGGCAAGGAACAAATTAAGCGGTTAAAACCTTGTAGCCATGTAGCTCCGAAAAAGAGCTCATTCTTTCTTCACTTCTGGGAAGTTTCCCAGTATAAGTGCTCTATTTCATGGTCACTGAAGGTTTGTTGATTTGCTTTTTCCTGTCTTCTTTCCTCGGACCCAATGTAATATCAGTAGTTCAGAAACTCAGGTTCTGCCAATCCTAGGTCTTTGTCTGACCCTTATGAGGTTTCTTGCTTGTAAAAAAAAAAAAAATGGTTCGAACTCAGTCAGTAGTCCTTTGTCGTTTGTTTTAAATAAGTTAAATCCTCCTTTTAATCAAATTTCACTCAAACTTTTAATTTATGAATCATTTCAAAAACAGAACTGTGCTGAGCTTCCTCTGCCCTTGGGGCACCTTCCCAGAATGCCTGGTCTCAGAAGAACACAATTTGAAAAGCATCATATTAGATTTTTTTCTCTAATTACTTTCAACTCTAGCATTTTCAGTTGATTTTTGTTGGTTAATATGAGTGACTGTAGACCTGTAAAGAAATACTAAATAGAGGATTTAAGCAGATACAACTGAGGTGCAATGTGGAGGATGTAAATACTGAGAACCATCCCTCAAACACAGAGATTGCAATGCAGGTCTCATGTAAAGATATGAATTTTTCCATATCCGCCAGAAACAAAACAGAAACTCTTCTGTGCACCGAATGAAATTATGCCCTTTCAAATATTAAATGTCATCTATAGAAATGCCAGGCACCATTAAATATGGAGAGAGAAAATTGGAAAAGATTTTATTTCCGCTCTCTTTTTGCCAGTCATTTGAAGACACATCTCACTTTAAAAGAAAACCCTAAACTACTATACAAGAGTTTTTCTCTCCACAACTCTTGTAGAGATATGACAAGCTGGGATACAGTGTTGATTGAACGGTGGGATTTTAGTGCAAGGTGATTTGTTTGTGCTTTGGACTGCGTGGTTTGCAGCTTTTATGGAAGGATGTACTATTTCTCTGAACCTTGTCCAGCAAGCTGCAGCACAATGCATCTTAACAAACTCTATTTGCTGGGAAATAAATAGCATGCTGGGACTTCTGTTAGGGCCCAATACAAAAACATTTTGTGATGAGTTTTCCAATCACAGCCTCTCAGAACATAAATATCAACAAGCAGATGAAGTTCTGAAAAGCATCTTGTGGACTGAGCTACCTGTCTTCAGTGGAAGAGGCAGGAGAGCTGAGACTGGGCTCCCATTGTTTACTGCTGATTGTAAGAATTAATAATGGATACTCTGGGCATATATTATTTATCAGACCCGATCCTCTACAACACAAATCTATTGAGGTCACCAAAGCTATCTTTTATTTAAAATCCCAAGCCCAGCAACTTGAAAAGAAAGAGGAACAAAGTTAACTGGAAACTAGGTATGAAAGATGTAACTATAAAAGCCTCTTTCCTAGGATAGAAGTTTCTCAGCCAGAAGTATGAAAAGGCAAGTTTTCTTCCAGGGGGAGCATGGGGGGATTAAAGTTGCCCACTAGTTTAAAAAGTGACCATTTTAGATCAATAAGTGACTAAATGCCAGGCACATGATGTCATCAGAAGATTATATAAACGTCTAAGTAGATCACTACCTAGATTCTAGGGCTCATTTACATGAAGTATCAGTAAGTAATTTGACTTTGAAGAGAGGAAGAAAACTCCCCTGCCACTCCAAATGCTGCTTCATTTGCTCTCTGATGTGGTAGATCTTTTTGCATGAGAGAGAAGGGTGCAAATTAATTCTTTTATAAGCCCTCTCCCTACTCCCTCTTCCTAGTTGGCAAACTTACAAAATTGATCTTTCCTGGGTGCTCTCTTTAGATGATTTCTTTTACTCATCACAAGCTTGTTGCCAACTTGAGGGTAGGGAAATGCTTTTTATTTCTCTGTGTATCCAACAACCCTTCAATCATATAGATTTGCATGTAACAAATACCATACTGAATAAATGAAAAAAATGAATGAAGTGAAGACATGAACAAAAGTACTTGTCAAGTATGAGTAAAGGTAAAATCTTCTTGTTAAAAAAGTGTGATCCTGTTAAGAAGTCTATATTGAAAGAGAGTCCTCATTTCCAAACATAATAAAATCTCCAAAATTTAATGCCATCTAGGAGAAAAAACTTGATATGTGTATAAATACATATATATATTTTCTGGCCACTGTGCGATTTGTGTGATACTACGTGTTAGGGTTTTCTACATAGTGAATTTATGCACACTGCCTTTGTGGCTCACCAAAATATCTGTGAGCATTGTGAACCTGTGAATCTTTGTGGAACTGATGTTTTCTTGATTGTCATGAAAGATATTGAGGTCACCAGATAGTAGATGTTGTAACTAGAAGTGGAACTTGGGTTTACTGATCTCCAAGAATCTTTTTCATCAACCACTTGTCAGTTTGTCATACTGTCGTGGCTTGCTTGTTGCTGTGATAGCAGAAGGTTTGCCACCAGTATTTCAGATAGCAGCAGGGTCACCCTTGATGCACAGGTTTCAGTGTAGCTTCCAGACTAAGACAGACTAGGAAGAAGGACCTGGCAGTCTGCTTCTGAAAAAATTGGCCAGTGAAAACCTTATGAATAGCAGTGGAACATTGTCTGAAATGGTACTGGAATAAGAACCCCTCAGGTTGGAAGGCACTCAAAAGACGACTGGGGAAGAGCTTCCTCCTCAAAGTAGAGTCTACCTTAATGACATGGATGGAGTCAAGCTTTTGGGACCTTCATTTGCTTATGTGGCACAATTCAAAATGAGAACAAACAGCTGCAAACATCCATTAATAATTGGAACATGGAATGTAGGACGTATGAATCTAGGAAAATTGGAAGTCATTAAAAATGAAATGGAACAAATAAAAATTAATATCCTAGGCATTAGTGATCTGAAATGGACTGGTATCGGCCATTTTGAATCAGACAATCATATGATCTACTATGCTGAGAATGACAAATTGAAGAGGAACGGTGTCACATTCATTGTCAAAAAGAGTATTTCAAGATCTATCTTGAAGTCCAACACTGTCAATGATAGGATTATATCCATATGGCTACAAGGAAAACCAGTGAATATGATTATTATTCAAATCTACTCACCAACCACTAAGGCCAACAATGGAGAAACTGAAGATTTTTACCAACTTCTGCAGTCTGAAATTGATTAAACACACAGTCAAGATCCATTGATAATTACCGGTGATTGGAATTTGAAAGTTGGAAACAAAGAAGAATGATCAGAAGTTGGAAAATATGGCCTTGGTGATAGACACGATACCAGACATCACATGATAGAATTTCACAAGACCAACGACTTATTCATTGCCAGTACCTTTCTTCAACAACATAAATAATTATACACACAGACTTCGCCGGACGGAATACACAAGAATCAAATAAACTACATCTGTGAAAAGAGTTGATGGAGAAGCTCAAAATCATCAGTCAGAACAAGGTCACAGGCCAACTGCAGAACAGATCATTGATTGCTCATATACAATTTCAAGTTGAAGATGAAGAAAATTAAAATACATCCACAAGAGCCAAAATATGACCTTGAGTACATCCCACCTGAATTTGAAGACCATCTCATGAATAGATTTGATGCATTGAACCCTAATGATGGAAGATCAGACAAGTTGTGAGAATACATCAAGGACATCATACATAAAGAAAGCAAAAGGTCATTAAAAAGACAGGAAATAAAGAAAAGGCCAAAATGAATGTCAGAAGAGACTCTGAAACTTGCTCTTGAACATAGAGTAGCTAAAGCGAATGGAAGAAATGATGAAGTAAAAGAGCTGAACAGAAGATTTCAAAGGGCGTTATGAAAAGACAAAGTAAAGTATTATAATGAAATATGCAAAAACCTGGAGTTAGAAAACCAAAAGGGAAGAACATGCTTGACATTTCTCAAGCTGAAAGAACTGAAGAAAAAATTCAAGACTTTAGTTGCAATTTTGAAGGATTCCATGGGAAAAGCTTTGAACAACACAGGAAGCATCTAAAACAGATGGAAGAAATACACAGAGTCACTGTACCAAAAAGAATTGGCCAATGTTCAACCATTTCAGGAGGTAGAGTATGATCAGGAACTGACAGTATAGAAGGAAGAAAACCAAGCTGCACTGAAGGTATTGGTGAAAAACAAGGCTTCAGGAATTGACAGAATACCAACTGGGATGTTTCAATAAACAGATGCAGTGCTAGAGACGTTCACTCGTCTGTGTCAAGAAGTTTGGAAGACTACCTGGACAACTGACTGGAAGAGATTCATATTTGTGCCCATTCCAAAGAAGGGTGATCTGACAGAATGAAGAAATTATTGAACAATATCATGAATATCGCAGGCAAATAAAATTTCGCTGAAGATCATTTAAAAGCAGTTGCAGCAGTACATAGACTGGGAACTGCTAGAAATTCAAGTTGGATTTAGAAGAGGCCATGGAACAAGGGATATCATTACTGATGTCAGATGGATCTTGGCTGAAACCAGAAAGATGTTGTCTTGGTCATCTAGTACTGCTATAACAGAAATACCACAAGTGGATGGCTTTAACAAACAGAAATTTATTTTCTCACAGTCTAGTAGGCTAAAATTCCAAATTCAGGGCATCAACTCCAGGAGAAGGCTTTCTCTTCTGGAGGAAGGTCCTTGTCATCAATCTTACCCTGAACTAGGAGCTTCTCTTTGCAAGAACCCTGAGTCCAAAGGATGTGCTCTGCTCCTGGTGCTGATTTCTTGGTGGTATGAGGACCCCACTCTCTGCTTGCTTCACTTTCCTTTTATCTTTTGTAAGATAAAAGGCAGTGCAGGTCACACCCTAGGGAAACTCCCTTTACATTGGATCAGGGATATACCTTGGTAAGGGTGTTACAATCCCACCCTAATCCTCTTTAACATATAATTACAATCACAAAATGGTGGTCAACCACACTACACTGGAAATCATGGCTCAACCAAATTGATACACATATTTTTTGGGGGACAGATTTCAATCCATGACATTCCACCCTTTGCCCCCCAAAAATCACATCCTTGCAACATGCAAAACATATTCACCCCATTGTATCATAGCAAAAGTCTTAACTCCAAGTCCAAAATCTAAAAATTCCTCTTCATCTGTGAAATCTAGAATACAGGTTATCTGTTTCCAAAGGTACAGTGGTAGAACAGGCAGGCACAAGCTAGACATTTCCATTACAAATGGGAGAAATTGGAAGGAAAGAAGGCATAACAGGCACCAAGCAAGTCAGCAGAACACATTACATTAGTCCTCAAGGCTTTGAAAATAATCCTCTGTTCTCAGACAATTTTCACAATGGTCCTGTCCTCCAGACTCTAGGTATTGGCCACACTCTCCAGATTCTGAGTGGAGGTCCCTAGGCCCTGGGCTTCAGCTCCTCCTTCCAGGTCCACTGGAACAGCAACTCTGCTCCCTCGGCTTTAGGTAACCCCATTCTCCCAGTCCATCTGAGTGGCGACTCCACCCTTTGAAACCACAGAGGTCATGGCAATACCTTTTGAGACTGAGGCAGCTAGGCTTCTTGTGTTCCTTGTCTCTTCAGCTTCTGCTTCCTGGTTTCTTGGCCTCTTGGCTCCTCGGGCCTCATGCCCGCATTTGCCCTGCTGGGAAAAGTGTTCCAAAGTTCTGTAGCTCCACTGATAAGTGCCTGGAGGCACCCTGTTCTGCCAGGAAGCTTCCTGCGCACAGGCACTCAGCTCTCTCGCTCCGTGGGTTGGCTCCAGCCCTGTCTGGCACTGGTCTCCTGGTTCTGCTGCTGCCAGTTGTCTGCTGCTGGTGGTCCTCTTCTGCTACTGCAGCCCCTCTACCCATTCACAGTTTCAAAACCGCTCCCACATTTTAGGTATAAAGCAGCACCCCACTCTCTCTACCAAATTCTGTCTTAGTCATCTAGTGTTGCTATAACAGAAATATCACAAGTGGATGGCTTTAACAAAGAGAAATTTATTTTCTCACAGTCTAGTAGGCTAAAAGTCTAAATTCAGGGCAACAGCTCAAGGGGAAGGCTTTCTTTCCCTGTTGGCTCTGGAGGAAGGTCCTTGTCATCAATCTTCCTCTGGACTAGGAGCTTCTCTGCCCAGGAACCCCAGGTCCAAAGGACGTGCTCTCCTCCTGGTGCTGCTTTCTTGGTGGTATGAGGTACCCTACTCTCTGCTTGCTTCCCTTTCCTTTTATTTCTTTTAAGATAAAAGGTGGTGCAGGCCACACCCCAGGGAAACTCCCTTTACATTGAATCTGGGATGTACCTTGGTAAGGGTGTTACAATCCCACCCTAATCCTCTTTAACATAAAATTACAATCACAAAATGGGGGACAACCACACAATACTGGGAATCATGGCCCAGCCAAATTGATTCACACATTTTTGGGAGGACATAATTCAATCCATGACAGATGTTTACCTGTGTTTTACTGACTATGCAAAGGCATTCAACTGTGTGGGTCATAACAAAATATGGATAACATTGCAAAGAATGGGAATTCCAGAACACTTAATTCTGCTCATGCGAAACCTGGACATAGACCAAGAAGTGGTCATTTGAACAGAATAAGGGGATAATGCGAGGTTTAAATTTAGGAAAGACGTGTCAGGGTTGTATCCTTTCAACTACTTATTCACTCTGTATGCTGAGCAAATAATCTGAGAAATTGGACTATATGAAGACGAAGGCTGCATCAGGTTTGAGAAAGACTCATTAGAGTATCTTAAAAGCTATTTGTCTCCCTCTCCTGGGTAGTGCATTAGGAAAAATGACACAAACTTCAAACCTTTGCCTCCTCTGCCTTTTTATGGGACTATAACCACTGTTCTCCTAATCATTTTTCATCCACCTCTTGGAAGAATCTTCACCTTGGTAGTGATGTTAGCTAATTAAGCCATAAAGGGATTATTTTGCACTCTTCAGCATTGACTTCTTTATTTAGCTCTTTATCTGTCTATTGGTGGAAATAATGCAGTGTTCTAACAGTGGCTTTCTTTCTAGAAATTAAGCATAGTGTTCACAAAGGGATGTTTGAAGTAAGTGCTTTTCATTAGTTGCAACTAGAAAAACACTAAGATTTTGGGAAGAATTAGGTCAAGTAAATTGCTCCTGCCATTTAAGTCATGTGATCTCCAGCTATCTTTGTAATGCCGTATAAATAACCCACAGAACTCCGGGAATAAGAGCAAAGATACAACAAGGATAACTTTGAACTGAAATGAATGTGTTGCTTATTTGGCCTTGTTTCAGGGAGTTTCAGCCAACCCTACACATCTGCAGCTACCAATAATTGATTATATTTCTTACAAATTTATTCAAAGCCAACTCTTGAATAGAGATCTGTAGGTTTTGTTTTTGTTGTTGCTACTCTTTGCTTGTTTGTTTTGTTTATAGTTCTTCCCCAGGCCCAATGCAAATTCTCCAGATGGGTATCTTAAGCCCTTATTTGTCATATGCACTGTACTGTGAATTACTTTATCAGATACTCTTCCAGAATAAATTTCACTGATGACAGGAGAGGAGCAGATAGAAGTCACAAGTCTGAGGGACTGAGTGTGTGAGATCCCTGGAAAGAAGGAAAAGGGCTCAAAGCAAGGAGAATGAGAAAGTGGGGGACACAATGTGTCACCTTAGAAGTTGTTTTTATTGTTTGTGTTTTTTTAAATGGGCGTTTGACCTCCATGTTTTTGGTGATGGAACTAGCTTTGAAATGTGCACATTATATTCAGAATACATGGACAGGGTAGGGATGGAATTTTGGTACAACAAAGCCATGTATGCCAAATTCACGACGTTCTCTTGGATTTCAGAGGGCAGTCCTAGAATACAGGGAAGAAGATAAATATGGCTTACTATAAAGAAGAATACTATAGTAGAACTCCTCAAGAATGAAATGTATTTTTATGTGAAGTGATGAGTTCTCATTCTCAGAAAGTGTTAGAGCAAATGTTGGATGATCAAGTCTCTGTCATATTACTGAAGATATTCCTGCACTGGGTAATAGTTGAGTTACATGACCTCTATAACTTCTTCTCACTCTCAGAGATGTGCTGGTGTCCAGATTGCATGAGGAGATGCTTGAGAGAGACATCCTTACCTTCTGAATCACACCTAGAGCACTGACTTGGCAACAGAGTCACCACCCAACAAAATAGTCTCTTAAGGGAAGAGGAAATGTAGCATTTCATAGTAGAAAAGTGGGATTTAAAAAAAATTCATCTATGCTTGCTAGTCTCCACAGATCATGAATATGTCCATTAATATACTACCTATTTTGTTATAAGAAATTATTAGCATTGTATCAGTTGTCAAAGCTTCCCATCTTTGGTTGATCAATATAATAAATTACATTGGTATAGAACCTCCTTCACTGTTCACATTGAAAGATGAGATGATACAAACCGATTATTGATGAAAATTATGCTACTCTTTTTACTTAATTATAACAGTCCTGTAGATACTGAATGCAGAAATAAATTACATTTGAGAAAATGAGCTCAGGGACATACATTTATTCCATTTTTCATTTATTTATTGGTATAAAGAATGTATTACTCATAACAAATTTTTCCTTGAAGGAATTCAGCATTCTTAGTGTATTGAATTAGGAAAAGAGAAGAAATTGTTTTACTCAAAGCAGTATTGAATAACAAAATTATTCAGTAAGCACTCATTTAAAACTTACTTTACATTACATCTGGTTTGGATGCTATGGGTCTAATTCCTAAGAATAAAATAGTATCCATCCCGAACATCAGAAAGCTTACAATCAAGATGTGTCTACAGAACTAACACATATGAAGCAACTATAGAAAAAATATGCATGAAACTAATAAGTGTATGGTAACACATGCTATTTATCTTTCTTGTCTCAGAGCATTTCTTTGCTGGTTCTTCAGTCTGGGAAATTATTATTCCAGAACTTCACATGGCCTAACTTTGTCTGACCCTCCATCTGTTGTCCACCCCTCTCAGCGATACTACGTTATATTTAAAAAACCCAAACCCGTTGCTGTCAAGTCGATTCCAGCTAATAGCAATCCTATAGGTCAGAGTAGAACTGCTCGGTGGAAACTGCTGGTGGATTTGAACTGCAGCCTGAGCTCTTAACCACCGCATCATCGTGCTCCTTATACTACATTCCCTTAGCCAACTTTATTATTCTCATTAGCATTATCTGAAATTACTTCATTGATTTGTTTACTTAATTATTTCCTGTCTTCAACCTCAAATGTAAGATCCATTGAGGAAAAAGGCATTTTGTTTACTCTACATTCTATCCTAAGACCTGGATAGTCTCTGAGTAAATACTTCTAAACACCAGAGATGGTTAGCCATTCCACAAGTATTTACTGAGTGCCTAACATATGTTGTGAACTGTTCTAGATACTAGGAAAACAACAGTGGAAAAACAAACCAAGTTCCTCTCCTTGGACACAAAAATAAAATGAAACAAACAAACAATACTTAGTGTATAGTCAATGCCATGAAGAAAATGAAGAGCGAGTTGTGTTAGACAAGGTACTTCACCTTCCGAAAGCTTTCCTAGGATTGTTATGAGCATCAAATAAAATACCCCAAGTAAAGCTTTGTCTTTTAAGTCCATAGTTAGTTATCATAAACTATTAATTTGGGCATTTCCAAAACCAAACTCTTTGCCGTGAAGTCGATTTCGACTAACAGTGACCCTATGGGACAAAGAAAAGGTGCCCTGGTGGCATAGTGCTTAAGCGCTGGGCAGTTTACTGAAATATTGGCTGTTTGAACCCACCAGCCCCTCCGCAGGAGAAAGATGTGGCAGTTTGCTTCTGCAAAGATTTACAACCTTGGAAACTCTTTGGGGGTAGTTTTACTCTATCCTATTGGGTAGTTATGAGTCAGAATTGATTCCACCCCAATGGGCTTTTTTTTTTTTTTTTCCTTTGGTTTATAGACCCTGCTGAGTCTTGGTCACGGAGGACCATGCACTCGCACCAGCCTGAGCGGGAGCTGGCTGGGTCCGGGGGGGCCTCCCTGCCCCCTGGGCACCTACACCCTGGAGCTCGACCCCTGACAGAGCAGCTCTCCTGGTACCAAGGGGGCCTTCCATGCACACCCAAGGAGAGGCTGGCAGGGCCCAGCCCATGCAGAGTGGCAGAGGGAGGGCCTCTAACATCCACCCAGGAGGGACTGAGAGGCAGAGGGGCCTCTGGGGCTGGAGCCTGAGGGGAAAATACCATGCTTGTCATCCAGGCACAAAAAAAGGAAGAGAAGAATCCTGGGGTCTCCCTGGGCCGATCTTTGATGCCCCTCTGACTCTGGTTCCTTTGGCTGAGAGTAGGTGGTAATCTAGGTATTTGTGACCACTGTATCTGCCCATGTAACCACTATGCCAGTTTTTTCTGAGCTCAGAGGCAGAAGTAAAGTATCAACTTGACTTTCAATGACAACAATAATCTAACCGATTATACTAGCATCGTGGGAAGCTATGGTTTGGGAGAATACTTCCTTAAGTGATCTTCATCTCCATGCTGGCCTCTCCACAAAGTTGACTCCAGAAGAAGTTCACTCTTCTAGGAATAAGATCATCAGATTGTCCTTTAGACATGAAAAAGCAACCAATAGGATGGACACTACCCATTTGAAACAACTGAGACTATTCCAGAATAAAAATAGACCCCATGCCAGTTGAACTGGGGATATTCGTTGATTTGTTAAGTGTGTCATAACCTAGGAAGTATAAGAAAGGATGGAATTCTTATCCTCGTCTACAACTAAGAGAAATTATCTAGCTTAGACATTCAGCAGACATTGATATGTTTGTGAATCGTGAGCTAGCCAAGATTCAGTTTTATTAAAGGGCAACCAGAAGTGATATGGAAGGCTGAGATGACCTGGTCTAAAGGATACGCAGTTGAATTATATTCAGGCTGGGGATGTTCTCACCCAGTCCATGATGCCAAACTGGACTTCACTATGGCTTGGTCAAGATTTTAAATAAAAGGCTCATGATGATTTCATGACTGATGTGATATACAGTGTATTGACACTTATGAAAACTTTGTCCAAGGAAAGGGCCACTTTAGGAATCCAAAGAATAGTATCACATTAGGTTCAATTTTTACTTACCTCCCTCACACTTGTCACCCACCACCTCCTTGTGGTGGTGGAAGCCTTAAAATTGGCACACTAATTTTACATCAGCTTCCAACTTATTCTAGCCACAACTATATTCTACATCAGAATTTCTCAACCCTAGCATCATTGCAATTTGTGACCAGATAATTTTTTGTTGTGTGTGTATGTATGTGTCGGGGGTGGGTGTATTGTAGGTTGTTTATTTAGCAGCATCCTTCTCCTCTACACAAGATGACAGTCAGTCCCTGGTTGTGACAGCCAGTATAGCTCCAGAAATTGCCAAATCTTTGGGAGGCAAACTTGTGCCCAATTGAAAACCACTCTTCTACATCAACAATATTGTCAGCCCCCAAGGGCATGAGTCTGTGACCCAAGTTTGTATCACAGTTTTGGTTGGGGCTGTTCAAGGTTTATTATAAAAATATTCAGCTTATTTAATGCTTAAAATGCCAAAATGAATGACCAAAAGTGTGTTTCATTCAGAAATTACTTTTAAACATCCCTTAAATTTTACATTTTTATGCCAGCTCCTAACAACATGACTGGTCTTCCTGCTTCACCAAAGCAGACTGGCCTAAATCAGCTCACTGCATCCTTTACCCTGTAACAAGCTCTTTCAGAGAAAGTATGGCTCCTAACCACAGTATTTTCTTAAAGCTCTCAGTACCACTGATGATCTTCAAGCAGGCTAGTACCTGGAGGAAGTACAGGTAACTTAGAGAGAGTTGAAAGACATCTTTTGGTGACCCATGTAGCAGTATGTGAAATATGTTCACCAGAGTCGAGGAAGGAGCTGCTGAGTGAAAACAATCTTCTGGTTCTCTTGAGCACTTATTCTTGCTGCTTGAATGTGGAGTACCTTCTCTTGGAACACTTACTGTAATACTGATGATCATCCCTATGGCTTCCTGACTCCAGTTTCCCCTCCATAAGCATTATCACACTCTTCCACTTCTTTTTTTATGGCTGGTACACTAAAATTCAGCTTTTTGACCTCGCCCCTACAGCTGGCTGCAGTATGAGAAGGCAAAAAATACAGACTATATGTTAGAGAAGGTGATAAACTCCTTGTGGGGCTACTGCTTTTCCAGGTCCAAGGTGAAGGTGGTAGACTGTAGGATAATAGCAAAACAATTTTCCACTTCAGAAACGTTCCAGAGCACCTAGGCTCATGTAGCTTCAGGGAGGGAGAATTGGAGGGATGGTAGGAGTTGGAGGTATATCTGTACAGGCAGCCTGCTGATCTGTTCCCAGGAAAAACAGACCAGAGGCTGAAGGCACTATGCAAAGAACTCCAGCAAGCTAAGAACCAAGACTCAAATAATTTTTCCAGAATCACATTCCTTCTTATTAGTGTATATTTTTCATTCATCTGCTCTCCTTGCTTTCTTAAAAATATCTTAATGAAATATTTTAAACATACAGGATAAAATAGGGAATAATAAGACAATACCTACACAAATAAATCTCAAAAAAAAAAAAAACTGTGAGTGAATACAGTAAGTTGGAGAATAATATATTGAGTACGATAACACATACATAGTTTGAAAACCTGCAAAACAATATGATGTAATTTTTATCAACATTGAATGCTAACATTTTGACATACTAAGTCAATATATTGGGAAAAAAAGCTACAGTTGCAGTTTAACACTCATCCTCCTCTCTCTGTCTTCAGAAAATAACATAACCATGATCTTGAAGTTTACATTTTCCAGCATTTTTTTTTAATGTTGTGCTTTAAGTGAAAGTTTACAATTCAAGTTAGTCTCTCATACAAAAATTTATACATACATTATTATGGACTCTAGTTGCTCTCCCTATACTGTGACAACACACTCCACCTTTCTTCCCCGGATTTCCTGTGTCCATTTAACCAGCTCCTGACCCTCTCTACCTTCTCATCTTGCCTCAGGACAGGAGCTGCCCATTTAGACTCATGTATCTACTTGAGCTAAGAAGTGCCCTCTTCACGAGTATCATTTTATGTCCCATCATCCAGTTTAATCTTTGTCTGAAGGGTTGGCCTTGGGAATGGTTTTATTTTGGGCTAACAGAAGAGTCCAGGGGTCATGTCTTCCGTGGTCCCTCCAGCCTCAGTCAAACCATTAAGTCTGGTCTTTTTACTAGAATTTGAGTTCTGCACCCCACTTTTCTCCTGCTCCGTCAGGGACTCTCTGTTGTGTTCCCTGTCAGGGTGGTCATTGGTGGTAGCTGGGCATCATCTAGTTCTTCTGGTCTTAGGCTGATGAAGTCTCTAGTTTATGTGGTCCTTTCTGTCTCTTGGGTTAATATTTTCCTTGTGTCTTTGGTGTTATTCATTTTCCTTTGCTCCAGGTGGGCTGGGACCAATTGATGCATCTTAGATGGCCGCTTGCTAGCTTTTAAGACCCCAGACGTCACTCACCCAAGTGGGATGCAGAACATTTTCTTAATAAACTTTGTTATGCCAATTGACCTAGATGTCCCCTGAAACCATGGTCCCCAGACCCCCACCCTCATCAAGCATGTTTTTATGACATTTTTACATATGTAGATATCTATATAAAATATATAGTATAGTTCTCTGTGTTTTCAAACTTTATATAATTGGAATCTTAGAAGACATACATATCAACATTATTTTTGAGATTTTTTCCCAATGTATTCATTTTATTAAAAAATATATGATTTAATAATTGTATCAAAATTTATCTTTTGTCCTGTTGATAGATAATGAGAATTTTTTCCCCTAATATTTTAAAATTAAAGATACTGGTTCAAAGGACATTCTCATTCATGTCTTTTGGCCTGCAAAAGCTTTAGACATTAGCCAGGGTGTAGAGTTGGCAAATCTGTAGGATAATACTTCTATTATTGCACTTCAGATTTTTGTATCAAACTCATTATTTGAGGTACCATAGCCATATTTACAGACCACACCAAAAGCACTGCTGCTGGGATTCTCAATATCTTCAGTCAGGCCTTAACTCAGGTAAGAGATGTCTCATATGCCTCTTCTTACTTCCTAATTGATACTCATTTCCATGGCTTCAACCATTCCCTTTAAGCTGATATCATCCAGCTGTCCAAATGGTAGCTCAAGTCAAGATTCCTGAGCCTTTAACAACTGCTTTATTCATTTATTCACACAAAAGGTATTTATTAAATCTCAAACAGCCTCCAGAAATATCAAAATTAACATGTCTGAAGTTGTATTAATTACCTGTCTCTGTCAAAATTCATTTTCAAGTTTATTATTAGTAAAATTCTCTTAATTTTTTCCCTTTGTCCTAAATTATGATTCTGTTTTATCCAATCCTTTCATCTCACTGTAGCTGGAGTTATCTTTTTAATGTGAAAATCTGATGAGGTTACTCCCCTATTTAAAATCCTTCAATAGCTCCCCTTGCTTTCATGACCCTGAGATTAATGTAACAGATATCCGTTTTTTTTTTTTTTTTTTTCCAGGCAACACTAGACTCTTAATTCCAATGTACTGATGAAACCACATTACTAGCTACTTGCAGATTTTTGTGTTTTCTTTCACTACTTGTGTTTTCATTGCCTAGGATTCCTCCCTCCCCTTCTTCACCTGGCTAACTTCTCCAGGTCCTTCAAGGTTGACCTTCCCTAAGAAACCCTCTTTCTCTTACTGAGAAGCCCCATGATTCTCCATGGTATATATTTTTAGTCATTGCAACAAGCAATACATGCAACTTATTGATGTATAGGTGTGTGCCTGGTCATCTTTGGCTGAAAGGTGACAGGCTCATATATTCAAACTTGCTTTGGGGATCATTTGCAATTACTAGAGCAGTTCCAAGTTCTATTTAGAGGTGCACAGGAGAGTATCACTGGACATATTTGAGGTAGAGATAAAGGAACTCACAAGAGTGACACACTTGCCACTCTGGCAAGTTTCTTTGATTCAGGAATCTTCCTGTTTCCTTCCCATGAGGCAGCCACGTTGCATTTGATATCCATGGAATATAACAGTTTTAATATCTCAAGAAAATCCTGTGACTCCATTTATTAGACTTGGTAATGAATGAAAAGTTTACTGCTTAATGAAGTATTGTTTGCTTTTCATTAAGGTGTGTTGGCAATTTACATAAGTCAAACGTACTCACAGTGAATGTAATGCTTTTTGTAGTTAATAGAAAGTAAATTTCTTCCCCTCACCCCCTCTGAATATCTGAATATTAGCTCTGAATATCTCCTGAATATAAATCCAGGAGCCCTTGTTTACTGACACGTGTTGTGTGGTTAAGACCCCCCATCCATTCATTTGATCTTTGATAGAAGGAGGGGAAATGAGGATGAGCAAGATGAGATAAATGTAAGCCTAACGTAATGAAAGAGAAGCATGGAGACTCAAGTTGTGATTGCCTCAGTTAATGGTCTCTCACGCTTTGAACTCTCTCAGTTTCACTGTGACTAGGCATTTCTGAAGCTAGAGCCAAGAAAATTTTTCAGAAACATTTGACAGACTTTTGAAAAATGGTTAAAAAGAACGCTTTAAAGATACATACAATAAACTAGGTTAAAACAAACAAGCAAAAAAAAAAAAAAACCTGTGAAGTTGAATCAATTCTGACTATAGTGACCCTATGGGACAGAGTAGAACTGCCCTGTAGAGTTTCCAAGGAGGGCCTGGTGGATTCAAACTGCCGACCTTTTGGTTAGCAGCTGTAGCACTTAACCAGTACACCACAAACTAGGCTAATGAGAGAAATATGAAAAACGAACCAGGATGACACATAGAAAGGACAAAGAGGAAAGAAAAGGGACATTTATTGACATCTCTTATATCATCATTTTAAAATTAATTTAGCATTATGTGGTGATTTTAAACCATGTCTGCAAATTATTTGGCACTCCCCATGAAGAAGTGGATTTTATGGTCTCAAAATGTGAACTTGGCTATGCCTTTTGACTGTCCCAATAGGTAGATTTCAGTAGAAGTGACACTGTCTGACTTCAGATTTTAGGTTAGAAAAGACCATACAGCATCTGCTGATTTCTGTTGGAACATTTGGTCTAGGGCCGTTCAATAGCCATGTAAGGAGCCTGACTATCCTGAGAAAGCCATGTAGAAAGAGCACATGGAGAGATAAGAGAGAGAGGAAGATGCCCCATTCAAGCCTGTAGCTTCTTTAGACTTCCCAGCCCAGGCTCCAGAACATAAGAATGGTGATCTCAGCCTCATACTCCATCTGATTGCTAGTTCTTGAGAGACTCAGTGTAAGAATTTCATTCTGAGCCTAGCCCTATTCCAAATTTGTTATAAAACAAATGATTGTTCTTGTTTAAACCTCAGCTATGAAGTGGTTTGTTACACAACTATAGATAACTGGAACACATGGTAAACAAACCCATCATTGAGTAAAATGGGGCAAAAGTTGTTTATATAACACATTTTCTGCAGGTATACCACCTTTTTCCTTTGAAAGTTTTTCTTTTATACTCTGGGCCAGATATCTATGTACAAAATCAATTTCTAATACTTTTTTTTTTTTGCTTTTAAAAATGGGCATACTAGTATTTATTATACATATCTCACATTGTTGAAGAGGCTCAAATGAGCTGTTATTAGGTGCCGCCGAGTCAGCTCTGACTCATAATGACCTTATGTACAACAGAATGAAAGACTGCCCGGTCTTGCGCCATGCTCACAATCGTTGTTATGCTTGAGCTCATTGTTGCAGCCACTGTGTTAATCCATCTTGTTGAGGGTCTTCCTCCTTTTTGCTGACCCTCTACTTTACCAAGCATGATGTCCTTCTCCAGGGACTGATCCCTCTTGATAACACGTCAAAGTATGTGAGACATAGTCTCTCCATCCTTGCTTCTAAGAAGCATTCTGGTTGTACGTCTTCCAAGACAGATTTGTTCGTTCTTTTGGCAGTTTATGGTATATTCAATATTCTTCACCAACATTCAAAGGCGTCAATTCTTCCTTCGTCTTCCTTATTCATCACTCAGCTTTCGCATGCATATGAGGCAACTGAAAACACTATGGCTTGGGTCAGGCGCACCTTAGTCTTCAAGGTGACATCTTTGCTTTTTGACACTTTAAAGAGGTCCTTTGCTGCAGATTTGCCCAATGCAATGTGCCTTTTGATTTCTTGACTGATGCTTCCATGAGTGTTGATTGTGGATCCAAGTAAAATGAAATCCTTGACAACTTCAATATTTTTTCCATTTTTCATGATGTTACTTATTGATCCATTTGTGAGGATTTTTGTTTTCTTTATGTTGAAGTGTAATCCATACTGAAGGCTGCGGTCTTTGATCTTCATCAGTAAGTGCTTCAAGTCCTCTTCACTTTCAGCAAGCAAGGTTGTGTCATCTGCATAACACAGGTTGTTAATGAGTCTTCCTCCAATCCTGTTGCCCTGTTCTTCTTCATATAGTCCAGGTTCTCAGATTATTTGCTCAGCATACAGATTGAATAAGATTGAATAAGTATAGTGAAAGATACAACCCTGATGCACACATTTCCTGACTTTAAACAACGAAGTATCCCCTTGTGCTGTTTAAATGACTGCCTCTTGATCTATGTATAGGTTCCTCATGAGCACAATTAACTGTTCTGGAATTCTTCTTTGCAATGTTATCCATAATTTATTATGATCCACACAGTAGAATGCCTTTGCATGGTCAATAAAACACAGGTAAACATCTTTCTGGTAGTCTCTGCTTTCAGCCTTAATCCATCTGACATCAGCAATGATATCCGTCGTACCATGTCCTCTTCTGAATCGGGCTTGAATTTCTGGCAGTTCCCTGTCTATGTACTGCTGCAGCTGCTTTTGAATGTTCTTCAGCAAAATTTTACTTCCAGGTGATATTAATGATTTTGTTCACCAATTTCTGAATTTGACTGGATCACCTTTCTTGGGAATAGGCATAAATATGGATCTCTTCCAGTCGATCAGCCAGGTAGCTGTCTTCCAAATTTCTTGGCATAGACGAGTGAGTACTTCCAGTGCTGCATCCATTTGTTGAAACATCAGTTGGTGTTTTATCAATTCCTGAAGGCTCGTTTTTTGCCAATGCCTTCAGTACAGCTTGGACTTCTTCCTTCAGTACCGTTGATTACTGATCATATGCTACCTCCTGAAATGGTTGAACCTTTACCAATGCTTTTTGGTATAGTGACTCCGTGTATTCCTTTCATCTTTTGATACTTCCTGTGCCTTTTAATATTTTCCCCATATAATCCTTCAGTATTACAACTTGAGGCTTGAATTTTCTCTTCAGTTCTTTCAGCTTGAGAACTGCCTAGCATGTTCTTACCTTTTGGTTTTCTACCTCCACATCTTTGCACATGTCATTTTAATACTTTACTTTGTCTTCTCATAATGCCCTTTGAAATCTTCTGTTCAGTTCTTTTTCTTCATCATTTCTTCTGTTCCCTTTAGCTACTCTATGTCAAAAGCAACCTTCAGAGTCTCTTCTGACATCCATTTTGGTCTTTTCTTTCTTTTAATGACCTCTTGTTTTCTTCATGTATGATGTCCTTGATGATATTACACAACTTGTCTGGTCTTGGGTCATTAGTGTTCAATGTATCAAATCTGCTCTGTGGGATGGTCTCTAAATTCAGATGGGATATATTCAAGGTCATATTTTGGCTCTTATGGGCTTGTTCTAATTTTCTTCAGTCTCAACTTGAACTTGCATATGAGCAATTGATGGTCTGTTCCACAGTCGGCCCCTGGCCTTGTTCTGACTGATGATATAAACTTTTCCACCATCTCTTTCCACAGATGTAGTCGATTTGATTTCTCTGTACTCCATCTGGTGAGGTCCATGTGTATAGTCACTGTATATGTTGGTGAAAAAAGGTATTTACAATGAAGAAGTCATTGGTCTCGTAACATTGCATCATGCGATCTCTGGCGTCATTTCTATCACCAAAGCCATATTTTCCAATTGCCAGTCCCTTCTTCTTTGTCTCCAATTTTCATATTCCAATCACTAATAATTATGAATGCATCCTGATTGCACGTTGGATCAATTTTATTCTGCAGAAGTTGGTAAAAATCTTCAATTTCTTCATCTTTGGCCTCAGTGTTTGGTGGGTAAATTTGAATAATAATTGTATTAACTGATCTTCCTTGTAGGCGTATGGATAGCATCCTATCACTGACAGTGTTGTACTTCAGTATAGATCTTGAAATGTTCTTTTCGACAATGAATGCAATGCCATTTCTCTTCAATTTTGACATTCCTGGCATAGTAGTCCACATGATTTTCCAATTCAAAATGGCCAATACTACTCCATTTCAGCCCACTAATGCCTAGGGTATTGATGTTTATGTATTCCATTTCATTTTTGGTGATTTCCAGTATTCCTAGATTCATACTTCGTACATTCCATGTTCCAATTATTAATGGATGTTTGTAGCTGTTGCTTTTCATTTTGAGTGGTGCCACATCAACAAATGAAGGTCCTGAAAGCTTAACTCCATCTACATCATTAAGGTCGATTCTACTTTGAGGAGGCAGCTCTTCCCGAGTCGTATTTTGAGTGCCTTCCAACCTGAGGGGCTCATCTTCTGGCACTATATCAGACAGTGTTTCACTGCTATTCATAAGGTTTTCACTGACTAATTATTTTCAGAAGTAGACAGCTGGGTCCTTCTTTCTAGTCTGTCGTAGTCTAGAAGCTCAGCTGAAAACTTTCTGCCGTGCATGACCCTGCTAGTATTTGACTACTGGTGGCATAGCTTTCAGCATCGCCGTTATATGCAAGCCCCCACAGTACAACAAACTTACAGACCCGTGGGGGCAAATGAGCTAAGCTATTTGAATTTGTTATGTGTTGGACAAGAAAGCGCTATGTGAGTATGTAGTTGTGGTTAGCTGCCCTCAAGTCAGCCCCTGGTTCATGAAGACCCCCTGTGTTCCGAGTAGAACAGCTTCCCATGGTTTTGTTGGCTGTAATCTTCGTGGAAGCAGATCACCAGGCCTTTATTTCTGTTGAGATGCTGAGTCACTGAATATATTCCAGGGACTGTTGTAAGTGCTTTACCCACTGTGGTAGGCAGCCTTCAATGATCCCCATCTCCTGGCATTCAGGCTCTTGTGTAATATTCTCCTCTAGAATGTGGACTGGACCTACTGGCTTGCCTTCTAAAGAATGGCATATGGCAAAAGTGGTGACATATTACTTCCTGATTAGGTTATAAGACTATATACCATCTTGCTGTTAGATTCTCTAGGAGCTATGGTAGCACAATGGTTAAGAACTCAATTGCTAACTGCCAGGTTGGTGGTTCGAACCAAGTGGGGCTCCACATGAGAAAAGACCTGGTGATCTGCTCCCATAAAGATTTACAGCATACGAAACCTACAGTGTAGTTCTACTTTGTCCTGTAGGGTCGTTATGAGGCAGAATCGACAGGATAACACCTAATAAAAACAGCAGATTATTTTGCTGGTTTGAGGAAGCAAACTGCCATATTGGAGAGTCTCACATGGCAAGAAACTGAGGGCAGCCTCCAGGTAAACAGCCACCGAGGCATAGAGGTTTTTAGTCCAACAGTCTGTGAGTCCTGCAACAACCATGTTAATAAACTTAAAATGGATCCTGCCCCCACTTGAACCTTGATCACAGCTTTGTGTGAAAACCTAAAGCTGAGGACTCAGGTAAGCTCTGCTTGGAATCCTGACTCCCAGGAACTGTGAGATAATAAATGTGTGTTGTTTAAGCCACTAAGTTTTGAGGTAATTTGTTATGCAGCAATAGAGAACTAAACCACCTACACTGAGGAAAGAGAGACACAGAGATGATTACTAACTTACGGTCTCACAATTAATAATCACCATATTTTATGCTCCAGAGAAGCCATCTCATTAATCTTCATTATTTCTTTTGCTCTCCTGTTTGGAGAGAATGAGGAAGTAGTTTCATAATCACGCAATTTACCATTGACTTCTGGGAAAAAAATGCTGCCCTCCCATACCTCAGTTATCTGAGTTAGGGGAATGAATAAAGAATACAATTGGAAAGTGGGAACCTAAAGTCAAAGGGAACAAAGCTGTATTGCACATTTACTCTTTGCCAGGCCCCTGGATTGCTCGCATCATGGAATGTTTCTGGATGGCACAATCCATCCTTTGCATCATTCATGGAAAGATCTGAAATACACACTTTATCACAAAGTTAAATGAAAGCATTTAATGAATTGTAAACCCTACATAACACAATCCAAATTTTAATCTTTTATTTTGTAACAGACAACAAGAATTACTGGGCTACCCTCGTTTGCAAAACCTACTCACATGAACAGCACCATGTACCATCTAATCCTTCTACTGAAACCTTAGAAGTGCCTGCTTATGGGATCAACATCCCAGATTAGCTGGAGCTTCCCTGCAGGCACTTACTTACATCTACATCATCCCAACTCTACACTGAATGGCCCTTCCCTGCTATAAGTAGCTTCATTACCTTACAAAGTCTAACCGTTGTTCAAAGCATACACTAAATAAAAGGCTGAGCACAAAATCCTCTCTGATCCATTCCAGCTCAACTTCTAATTTTCTTATCCCTTCTGGAAATCTGCATGTTGTGTGGTCATTATTGCCTGGTTTCCTCTCCCCAGTTAGCTTTATGTTGTGTAATGCAAGCCAATCCCACCAGGGACATGGGCCTCAGAAAATATAGTTACTTATATTTTCCAATATTCAGCTTGATATGCTTTCAGGGGTTATTTCTGTTGAGTGCTATTAGCTTCATAAGGTCAAAATTTTAGTATGGATGTATTTACCAGAAGAAACGGATGTGCTCTTTCGTGATTATGAAACTGACATTACCATGTGGATTGAACAATATGGGCACCTTTATTTGGTTAGAATGAAAAATTGAAAACTTATCTACTGCTCACCAGGATGAGATCCTGAGCAACTATCCTTAGAGAGATGAGACGGCACAGGTAAGATTTCTCCAGGCTGAAAAAGGAAGAGCTGAAAAGTAATTAATGCAAGTATTAGAGAAAGGGTTTGTTGTTCTTGACAAAAAAATTGGTCATTTCTCCTCAGTGTGAAAGGGAGACAATTTAATGTGGTGGTAGGTCCTAGGTAAGGTAGTTCTGGATTTAATATATATCTCAACCACATATTACAAGTACGACCTAACAGCTGTATAGAATTCTATTTTCTGTATTATAGGGATAAAATGTATATGCAATGCAAAACCACCTTCAGGATTATTGTGCTGGTTAAATATGACAATGGTGTACAACATTTAACCATTAGTGTGCTAAAGCAAGTGATCAATAAAGGGTGATTTTTTTTCCCAATCTCTCAGAGTGAGAATCTCTATAAAGTTTTACCCTCTGTACCCTGGAGATGCTAGTGAAATATCTAAGTAATTAGTCAATTGACATGACTCTGTAAATATGTTGTTTGTAATAGTAACTAACTGTAGTATAATAGGTTTCTCTCATGTAGCTCTGGGTTTGCAATTCTCCCAAAATGATTGGTTGGGTCGCAGTCTTGCAAGGGATTAGTTGGTTTGCTGTATGCATAAGCAGCTTGCAAGATTGGCCTGTTTTTACATGGGTTGGCTGGGAAGCCTGCCTTGTAATTGATGAGCAATATGTGGACCAGCCTATAAAAACCCTGGAACCTGAGGTCAGAGCAGTACTGAGTGAGTGAGAGGAGAAGTCCCTCTAGAGTTGCCCTAAGAAAGATCTGTTCAAGTTGGAAGCTTATCTGAAGCTGCCCTGGTTGATGAAGTGAGAGACATGCTCTCTTCATTGGGGACTGTCTTAGTTATTTAATGTTGCTATAACAGGAATAATACAAGTGGATGCCTTTAACAAAAATAAATTTATTCTCTCACAGTCTATGAGGCTAAAAGTCCAAATTCAGGGTGCAAGCTCTAGGGGAAGGCTTTCTCTCTCTGTCAGTTCTGGGGGAAGGTCCTTGTCATCAATCTTCCCCTGGTCTAGGAGCTTCTCAGCACAGGAAACCTGGGTCCAAAGGATGTGCTCTGTTCCCAGGGCTGCTGTCTTGGTGGTATGAGGTTCCCCTTGTCTTTGTGTTCACTTCTCTCTTTTCTATCTCAAAAGAGATTGACTCAAGATACAACCTAATCTTGTAGATTGAGTCTTGCCTCATTAACATAATTGCCTCTAATCCTGCCTCATCAACATCGTAGAGGTAGACTTTACAACACAAGAAAATTACATCAGATGACAAAATGGTGGATAATCACACAATGCTGGGAATCATGGCCTAGCCAAGTTGATACATGTTTTTGGGGACACAATTCAATCCATAGCAGGGACCTTCCCAGACTTCATCCATATACCTTTCCCTGAGTTGTACCCTGAGTTTCCTGACATTGACCCTGAGTTGCATCCCAAATTGTATCCTATTATTTCTGCATTGTTACCCCAATAAACCAAGTAACCGTGAGTATAGTCTTGTGAGTTCTGTGTGACAACTGCAGTGAATTATTGAACCCAGCTAACAAATAGAAAGTGAATAATGGAGAAGTGGAAGATGGAGGTATATTTGACCTCTGCCTCATAAGATCCAGCCTTACGCTGATTCCGGTTCACAATGTTGTGATGGTACGCTAATTAAATGACAAACAATGTTGTGATGGGTGATGGTACACTAATTAAATGACAATCAATGGAGTGATGAACTCGGGTTTCCTCCCTTCCACCTACAGAGCCAGGACTGCAGGCTCACAAACACAGAGTTGTTTCCATGAAGGTATAAGAATGAAGCACACATTATATTTCTCATTATCTACACTGAACTGCATACTGCAGGACACCTTAATATGGCCTCTAAAATTGTAAAGAAAGATTGTTTTGAACCTAGAATGCTGGATCCAGGCCAAACAATAAATCAAATGTGAAGTATACAGATATTTTCCAAGACATAAAAACTCAGAATATTTACTTCTCTTACAACTTTTCCTGGCAAGTTACTTGAGAAAGTACCATAGAAAATGAGGAAATAAATCAAGAAAAAAAAAGACATAGGATTCAGAACAGAGACAACAGTGAAGGGAAGTACCAGGATGACAGTGATACAAATGCTTAGCAGGAAAACAATACTCTTTGGTGAAGGAAGAAGAAAGTCTCATGAATGGAGGTATTGGGGGCAGGGGTGGGGAGTTGTGAGAGGGAAAAGGAAAGTAAGCTAGTCTTGAAATTTGATACTTTCTTTTAAAGGTGGAAAGATCTTATGGATGTAGGAAGAACAGAGTTAACAGCAATATTGTAACTTATTCTTTCCACACTGGACCAGGCAGGAAGAATGATCAAGACCACACTTCACTGTAAATCTGCAAACTTTGACAAGGCACGTTGTTGTTAGCTGCTATTGAGTTAGCCTCCAACTCATGGTGACCCATGCCCAATGGGATCTGACCTTGGTGATCCATAGGGTTTTCATTGGCTGATTTTTGGAAGTAAATCACCATGCCTTTCTTCCTAGTCTGTCTTAGTCTAGAAGCTTCTCTGAAACCTGTACAGCATCATAGCAACACAGAAGCCTCCACTGAGAGATCAGTGATGGCTGCGCTTGAAGTACATTGGCCAGAATCGAACCCAGATCTCCTGCATGAAAGGCAAGAATTCTACCACTGAACCACCACTGCCCTCTGACCGAACCTTCCTATACGAATATTAATGGTATATAGCAGTCGCTTTCCTGTAAAATGTTTGTAGCAGGATATGCCTGATTTGATTAAAGTGTTAATTGTGAATATAAGAGGGATTATAAATTTGTGGGGAATGGCGAAGTAATTAATGGGGTAAAAAATGGAAAAGTTCTGCAACTGACATGGCTTTTCTGTTGATACTATGTCTGTCTATGTTGCTGAAAATGTATCTGTTACTATAAAACAAAAACATACAGAAGAAAGGGGTAGTTTTGGAAGCCTAATATGACAGTTTAGGATTTCTGCAGGAAAATAATCACTTGACCATGCCTGGCACTCACCTATATCCTTTTTATCATTACCAAAGTTTGGTATTTGGTAAGATATATGATTCATGTGAGTCCGTTTTGTCCATTCAACCCTTCATATTAACACAATATTGAATAAAAAGAATATAAAATTCCAGGAAAAGCAATGATTCTATAAGAAAATATTGCAATCATAATCTATTTGTTAACTGCACAGTAAGTCGTATATACATAATCATAACAAAGCAAATATATTGCTGAATTTCAACTTTTGGAATCAACATATACACAAAGAACGTAATATATAATTATGTTATGGAATAGAATGTAACGCTATTAACCTAGACATTAAAAATACATAGATAGAGAGTTGGAAGGTGGAAGAGGAACAGAGTTGAAGGTAATGGTTGTTGGTGTGGATTTGCCCATCTTACAAAGGGGGCAGCCTAGACACATCCTTAATGCTTGACAAAACAAGAGCTAATGGAAGAGTGGCATGATAAAGTTAAAAAATCTAACAAATCAAGGAAATATAAAACATGAATTTCACTATTTGGGCAGGCAGCACTGGTTAAAATAGTTAAATTTCATATTGCTATCAAAAATTGATAAATAAAAAAATAGAAATACAAGCATATATAGACAGAGATAATCACTAGCATAAATGACATTTCTTTATTACCCTGTATACAGAATATGATCCTTTAAGTATGCACATACATCATAATATACACACATACTCATACGTTGTTGTTGTTGTTGTCAGTTGCCTTCGAGTCAGTTCTGACTCACAGAAATCCTGTGTATAAGGCATGAAACACTACCCGGTTCTTCACCGTCCTCACAATGGTTGCTATATTTGAGCCCATTGTTGCAGCCACTGTGTTAATCCATGTAATTGAGAGTCTTCTTCTTTTCCACGACATTACCAAGCATAATGTCTTTCTCCAGAGGCAGATCCCTTCTGATAACATGTCCAAAGTATGTGAGACGAAATCTTACCATTCTCGATTCAAAGGAGCATTCCGGCTGTACTTCTTCCAAACAGATTTGTTCTTTCTTCTGGCAGTCCATGATTTATTCAAAATTCTTTGCCAATGTCATAATTCAAAAGCATCATTTTTTTTCTTCTGTCTTCCTTAGTCATCATCCAGCTTTCGCATACATATGAAGTGATTGACAATACCATGACTTGGGTCAGGAAAACCTTAGTCCTCAAGGTGTCATCTTTGCTTTTAAACACTTGAAAGAAGTCTTTTGCAGCAGATTTGCCCAAGGCAATATGTCGTTTGATTTCTTGCCTGCTGTTTCCATGGAAGTTGATTGTAGATCCAAGTAAAATCCTTGACACCGTCAAACTTTTCTCCATTTATCATGATGTTGCTTATTGGTACAGTTGTGAGGATTCTGGGTTTTTTTATGTTAAGGTTTAATCCATACTAAAGGCTCTAGTCTTTCATTTTCATCAGTACGTGTTTCAGGTCCTCTTCACTTTCAGCAAGCAAGGCTGTATCATCTGCATATCTTAGGTTGTTAGTCTTCCTCCAATCCTGATGCCCCATTCATCTTCATATAGTCTAATCTCTCAGAGGATTTGCTCAGCATACATATTGAATAAGTACGGTGAAAGGATACAATACCGCCACACATCTTTCCTAATTTTAAACCCTTCAGTATCCCCTTGTTCTATTAGAACTACTGCCTCTCGGTCTAAGTACATGTTCCACATGAGCACAATTAAGTGTTTTGGAATTCCCATTCTTTGCAATGTCATCCAGTTTGTTATGATCCACACAGTCAAATGCCTTTTCATAGTCAAAAAAAAAAAAAAAAAAATCACAGTAAACATCTTTCTGGTACTCTCTGCTTTCAGCCAGGATCCATTTGACATTAGCGGTGATATAACCTTGTTCATATCCTTTTTTAAATCCGACTTGAATTTCTGAGAGTTCCCTGTGGATGTACTGCTACAACCATTTTTTTTAATTATCTTCTGCATAATTTTACATGCATGTGGTATTAATGATATTGTTCAATAATTTCTGCATTCCATTGGATCACCTTTCATTAGAATAGGTATATATATGAATTTCTTCCAGTAGATTAGCCAGGTAGCTGTCTTCCAAATTTCTTGGCATAGAAGAATGAGTGCTTTGTTGAATCTTCTCGGCTGGTTTTCCATCAGTTCCTGGAGCTTTGTGTTTTGACAATGTCTTCAGTGTAGCTTGAACTTTTCCTTCAGTACCATTGGTTCTTGATCATACGCCACCTCCTGAAATGGATGAATATCAACCATTCTTTTTGGTACAGTGACTGTGTATTGCTTTCCATCTTCTTTTGATGTTTCCTGCATCATTCAATTTTTTTACACATAGAATCATTTACTATAGCAACACAAATGTTGAATTTTTTTCTTCAGTTCTTTAAGCTTGAGAAATGCTGAGGTTATTCTTCACTTTTGGTTTTCTAACTCCAGGTCTTTGCATATTTCATTATAATACATTACTTTGTCTTCTCGGGCCATCATTTGAAATCTTACATTCCACTCTTTTACTTCATCATATCTTCCATTCACTTTAACTACATTCAAGAGCAAGTTGAAGAGTCTTTTCTGACATCCAGCTTGGCCTTTTATTTTTCCTTTCTTTTTAATTACCTTTTGCTTTCTTCAGGTATGATGTCCTTGATGTCCTGCCATCTGACTTGCTGATTTTGGGTTCATCAGCCCCTGCATCTGTGTGAGTCAAGAGAAGCCTGCAGCCTGATGTCTGACCCACAGACTTGGGACTTGCCAGCCTCTATAACCATGTGAGGAATTTCCTTGAGATAAATCTCTCTCTTTCTCTCTGTGTGTATATATATATATATTTCACTGGTTTTGCTTCTATAGAGAATCCAGCCTAAGACACCTAAGATATCGATCTTCAAGCTCTCCATTTCATTTTTGATGATATCCAGTTTTTCTTGATTCATACATTGTACATTCCACAGTCCCATTATTAATGGATGTTTGCAACTGTTTCTTTTCATTTTGAGTTATACCACACCAGGAAATAAAGATCCTGAAAGCTTTACTCCATCCATGTCATTAAGTTCAACTCTGCATTAGGATGCTGCTCTTCCTTAGTCGTACTTTGAGTGCCTTCCAACCTGAGGGACTCATTTTCCAGCACTGTATCAGACAATGCTCTGCTGCTAACCATAAGGTTTTCACTGACCAATTTTTTCAGAAGTAGATCACCAGGTCCTTCCTCCCAGTCTGTCTTATTCTGGAAACTCAGCTGAAGACTTGCCACCATGGGTGATCCTGCTGGTATTTGAAATACCAGTGACATAGCTTCCAGCATCACAGCAACACACAAGCCACCACAGTACAAAGAATGGACAGATGAGTAGTGGCATATCGATAAACACATATACGTATGCACACACATGCACGTATATAATGTATTTATATACACAACTATGCTCAAACACATACACACATAGATATACATTTAGCAAAAAGAAGGAAAAACTATGAGGCATAAAATAGGTGGAAAATAAGTCTCTAAAATTTTTACTAACCTTTGCTCAGGAGATAGTGGCCTGGACACCTAAATGTAATAATTTGTTATAATACTCGGTCAATGTCTTAATTATCTAGTGCTGCTGTAATACAAAAACTACAAGTGGGTGATTTAATAAACAGAATTTTTTTCCTCACAATTCTGGAGGCAAAAAGTTCAAATCAGGGTCTTGGCTGTGGCCGTTACTTCATTGTTAGTAGCCCTAGACATCCTTGCTTCTTGGGATATTCACCTGGTCTCTGTCTTCCCTAATATGTTCCCACTTCTGTGTCTAATCTGCTCTTTTTATGTTTTAGAAAGGATTAGGTTTAGGATACACCCTACACTGGTATTGCCTTATTAACATAACAAAGAAAACCATATTTCCAAACAGAATCACATCCACAGAAATATGTGTTAGGATTCAAACATATATTTCAGGAAGAAGGGCACAATTCAATCAGTAATAGGCAGAATATTCCTTTATCTTATTGTGGTAATGCTTGGTAAATTCTACTAATAAACCTGTATTCAAGACTTTATACCCAGAAAGTAATTTATGATTATAGGTGATTTCCAGTATAGGTCAGAAAGCAGAGAGAGAATTTGTGAACTGTATAGAGAAATCTCAGTGAAATTAATAATCAACCTATGGGTGTATATTGAAGTCTCACATGAGTTTTATAGCATTAAAATGTACCCCATTAAATGATTAACTTTAGAAACACTCAGCAAACTGTCTAAACTTAGAGAACTGTGGTCTAATGGGTTGCCTAGTACATGTGTTTCTCATGGAGATGATTGCGATGGAGGAAGCAAACTCAACAGAAGAAGTGATTTTAAAGCCCTGCTTGTATCATGTTTGCTAACATTTCATTGGCCAGTCACACAGGCCAACCCAGAGTCAAGGAGTAGTGAAGTGCACTTGATCCGTGGAGGTGGGAAGAACTGCAGTGTCACCTGGCAGAGGCTATTGGTAGAAGGAGAGTGAAGAATTCAGGCCAATGCATCAGTCTACCATATATTTCAAGCTCAGTACACTTACTTGCATATAAGAGATACAAATGAGTTTTTGTTGGTGAACATTCTTATAATAGACTTCCCTTTGTCAGGTTTCAGAATTATCTCTTGCCCATACCCATCCCTCTTGAAATAATATATGCTAAATGGACAAATAGTAAAGTGAAGGAATATTAAGCAGGATAAAACAGGAACACATACTTCATTTCCAATCCACTTATAAATAGGCAGAAAAAGCTTATATTTGGGACATGCAAGTTAGCATTTGGCTCATGCTAACTTGGCAGAAATAACTCAACTAATCTGTGGTCATGTAAACAAAATAGTTAAAATTGTGTTTAATTTGAAATGGTGTGTTCTTGCTTTATTAAGATAGGAAGAGTGGCACTGTGTCAAAGAGACTTCATTTTAAGCAAAAGAAGACCTATGCACCCCTGAAAACTCCTGAAATAGGTCTCTTGGGATGTATGTGTACGGTAGGATGGGGGAGAAGTGGACAGTTCAGGTGCTATGGAGAAGATAGAGGAATAGGAATGATTGAAATTGACAATACAAATAAAGTTATGTTTAGAGGGAGAAAAAAAAAAAAAACCTTGTCTATTGAGAAAGAAAAATGGGGAAAAAAATACGTTTGAGGCATATATAAGAGAAGATGGAAAAACTCAATCTTGAAAGAATTGATTGTCTTAGTCAAGTCAAAGATTGGATAATATGTTGAAAGAGTACAGATTGGGTGCAAAATTAGTCCTGGAAGAAAATGGTTACTGCTATGGGAGAGCACAGCAATCTCTTAAATACTTATGAAAAGGAAAGATAATCTTGCAGCAGAATACTCATGTTCAGGTTAACTAACAAGTATTTGATTTGAAATGAGTCTGTTAGCATTTTGGTGTTTGCTACAATAACCGAAATAACCAGATACCATTAGGTTTGCCAATTACATTACAATTAATTTCAAAAATGATTATTTAAATCTATAGCTACAACTGTAATCACTTAAAATAAAACTCTTAGTGTGTTTGGATCTGGAATCATATGCATTAAGTTTTTATGAAAAAAATGGTCTTGCCTGTGTTGTGGAGAAATGATGATTGAGCGCAGGTTTTGTCATAAGTGATCTAAATTGTGGTTTAAATTGATTTGATTTAAATAACATCCATCCTAGAATCTACTGCTTATGTCTGCAACTTTGCATAATACTTCTAACTATTATTCTTGGATAATAGCTAGAAATACCTAGTATTAGTAGAAGTAACTAGGAAACAGAGTGTTATAAGTCAGCCCCCACACTAAGAAACAGAGTGTTTTCCAGTATCTATGAAAATAAATGTGTTAGTTACAAATATAATAAAGTATCAGTATGAATATTTGATATATCTAATGATGTCTCCAACCTAACCTCAGAAAGCACTTGACCTAGCATATTCTCAGAAACCACAGCATGATTTGCAAGAATGAGTCCTACACATTGTCTATTGTACTTTTTTGTTTGTTTTTACATGACTTCAACAAATTTATATTGAGCATTCAATATGAATTATTAACTATGAATATCCAGATGAGTATATAAGGCCCCAAACCTCAAAGAGAAGAAGAGACATGTACTGAGAAATACCAACACAAGGATAGGAATCTAAGTGTTATAGAAACACAGAGGAACCAGCACCTAATCCAGCTGTAGAAAGCATTCTAGAAGAGCTGTTAATTGAATTGAATCTTTATGGATATATAAGAGTTGGGTGGCCAAAGAGTTGAGAGGGCTGTTCTTGGCAGAGGGAAGAGTATGACTAAATACACAGAGATAAGAAACAGCTTAATGTATGGAAGGAACTACTTGTAATTAGAGAAACTATAGTGTGGCATAAGAAGTTGAGTCTGGAAGAGGATGAGGTATTGGAGGTCACATCACAGCCTCAGAGGCCATGCTAAGGATTTTCCCTGGCAAGTGGTCTCCATACTTCTTATTGTGTATCATAATCAAAACTATTTTAAGAATGCACTTTTAATATAAATATGTTTATTTAAGATCGTTCCCCAAGTATTATTGTACTGATATTTTGGGAACATCATAAAACATTCATACAAACAAAATATATTTTAAAAGGACAAGATAAATTATAAATGGAAATTCTAATATTTTTGTCCTGTATTTTGGTCACTAATTTACTGAGTGTCTTCCTGGGGGTGGTGGTTATACCCCTACCTTGGAAATCACTGTTGCAGACACTGGGAGTACTTGAAAAAATTTTAGCAGAGGATTGACTTGTGTACTCCATCAGAAGAATAGAGGTTAAATTAAAGAGAACCAAGCGTAGAAAGAGTGAGAATAGTTAGCAAAGGAATGATGGGAGTAGTGATGGTAAAAATAAAGAGCAGATATATTTTGAGGATGAAAAACTAACTGAATATGTTAATTATTGTCTTTTGATGGCAAGTCTCAGGCTCCTTAGTGTTAATTAAAATATTAGGTTAGTAAACGAATTCAGGAGAAAGGCCCTGGTTAGGAGGCTGGTGTCTCATTTTTCCAGATGCTTGTTCTCTATTTTAGCTATCTTGCAAAAATTTTTGTAACAACATGAGTCAATATTCTGTAGTTATTTGATAATTTCTTCCACTACAATTATATTTTCATTTAACCAAGGGCTTTCATTTAGTTCTTTAACTCATTAAGGAGAGAATTATTGGATATTTGAGGTAAAGTGATACAATGGCAAAAGAATAAATGTCTAGGTTATTTGTCCTCATGGATTCTCAATAAGTAACCGATTAGATGTCGACATGAATCTGCCAAGATACAGGGACTTACCATGGAGCCTTAGCAGAGATAGTTTTGGGATTTGGGAGCTTTTTGAAAATCTCTTTCTTTCTGAATTGAATTATAGTGCTGGGACTCCAAGAAAAATCCCAAATGAAGGGAAGATTTCTTATTTCTGTAACAATCTTTCTGAAAATCTGAGCGTCCATAGTATTTGAAAAAGCTCAGATGCCCAATCACAAACATGAAAACGCTTTTGATCTAATAACTTTTTATAAGACATTTTCTTTTCTGAAGATCAAAGCCCTTTATGAATTTGTATTTCAACCTGACAGCATGTCTACAGCAGGAAATACATCAGGATAGGTCAATTTCATTGGACGAGGACAAACTAGGATGGTGGTAAAAAGAAGAGGGAATTAGAATTGAGACTGGAAAGTGTTGCAAGCATTGGTTTTGGTCTGAATCAGCTTTTTTGTCAAGCTTCTTCAAAGATATGAAGAATTTTTTTTTTTATGATGATAAATAAAACATTTTCTCACACTTGCATGAGAAGAGAGAAGTTGTAAATTATGGAGAAAAAATGGGAATGGAATAGAACTAAAGGGGGTAATGTGTACATAAAAACCAAACTCATTGCCTTTTTTTTTTTAGTTGATTCTGACTCATAGTGACCCTATAAGACAGAGTGGAACTGCCCTACGGGGTTTGCAAGCAGTAGCTGGTGGATTTGAACTGCCGACCTTTTGGCAAACAGCGGAGCTCTTAACCACTGCACCACCATGGCTGCAATGAGTACATAGTTGATCAAAAATCTTAATTCTAACTTGACATCATAGAATCAGAGTGCAGAGGGGACTCAGGCTTCAGCTGGTCTGGCCGTCTGTAATTATTCCCATTTTAACCATGACAAAATATAATTGAGGAGATGTAAGTAGTGTATTCACAAATAGTGAGTTACTGACAACGATGGACCAGGAAATAAGGCCTCTTGAATTTTACAGTCAACCATATAATAAGTGTCAATAACCTCATGCTTTAATTATCATTGCTGATGTCAGATGGATCCATTCTTCTTGTTTATTTCCTTTACTCATAGTTGTTGTTTCTTAACTCTTACCTACAAGTTTAGTCTTCCCCCAATCTCCAGGGTCAGTACAGAGCTGTTTAAGCCTTGCTCAACCTAATTCTAAGGAATTCAACATTGCTGCTCTCTTCTCATCATCTGGCTCTGACATGTGAGTACCCAAGTCCTGAAAGCTGTGCCTTGCTTTTTCCTTGGGACTCAGGCTTCAGCTCATGCTCTAGTTCTTATAACTGTTATTAATTTGTCTCAAATGCTTGAGGTTCTGTATAAACTATATAGAACACTAATTGCCCTAAAATATCAAGCCTCCGCTGGCTACTGCTCCTTAACCTGCTTACATATTCCACAATACCAACAACTACTTGTGCGTTGAATATTCAGGATTCTCAGATCTAACTAGATGTCAAACACCACAATTACCTCTATAACTGGGTCTCTTATCTGTGACCAATCTCTTGATTTTCATCCAACCCTCCGTGATATAATTTACAGTGGACTTTCAGCCTGTCTGGCACACAATACCCATTTCTCCTCCTTGTATATGTCTGATCTTAGTCTCCAGCCTCTGCCAATTCACTCGATCCTTTTTGCAGTTAACAAGGCCATGTTCTAACTGGCTATGCTCTCAGGTATAACTGTGCTTCAAAACATTTTTCCAAACTTATTTTGAAGAAAGTTTTGTGTTATGGGGCTGTGAGGGGGTAGTGAATTGGTGCTGTATTTGGATAAACTGAAAGAAGGGAAGTTATTTTGTACTATGGCTTATGGAACCCCTAAAGGAGATTGTCCTTTTTAATTCTAGATGCCAGAATCATTGCCCTTCTTTACATGAATACAAGACTTGAGTTGCAATTTTGAAGGATTCTATGGACAGAAAATTGAACATTGCAGGAAGCACTAAAAGAAGATGGAAGGAATATACAAAGTGACTGTACCAAAAAGAATTGGTCAACATTCAACCATCTCAAGAGGTAGCATATGATCAAGGACTGATGATATTGAAGGAAGATGTCCAAGCTGCACTGATGTCATTGGTGAAAAACAAAGATCAGGAATCGACAGAATACCATTGAGATGTTTCAACAAATAGATGAAACACTGGAAGAGCACACTTGTCTATGCCAAGAAACTAGGAAGACGGCTACCTGGTCAACTGACTGGAAGACATCCATATACATGCCTATTCCAAGAAATATGATCCAACAGAAAGCAGAAATTATCAAACAATATCATTAATATTACATGCAAGTAAAATTATGCTGAAGATAATTAAAAAACAATTGCAGCAGTACATCAACAGGGAACTGCCAGAAACTCAAGCTGGATTCAGATGAGGACATGGAATGAGGGATATCATTGTGATGTCAAGTGGATCTTGGCTGAAAGCACAGAATACCAGAGAGATGTTTACCTGTGTTTTATTGACTATGCAAAAGCATTTGACTGTTTGCAAATTATGGATAACATTGTGAAGAATGGGAATTCATGAACACTTAATGGTGCTCAACTAGAACCTGTACATAGATCAAAAGGCAGTTGTTCAAACAGAACAAGGGGATATTGTGTGGTTTAAAATAAGAAAAATTATGCATCAGGATTGAATATTTTCACCATACTTATTCGATCTGTATGCTGAGCAAATAATCTGAGAAGCTGGACTGTATGAAGAAGAATGCGATATCAGGATTGGAGGAAGACTCATTAACAGTGTGTAATATGCAGATGATACAACCTTTCTTGTTGAAAGTGAAGAGAATTTGAAGCATTTACTGACTAAGATCAAAGACTACAGCCTTCAGTATGGATTACACTTTAACATAAAGGAAACAAAAATTCTCACAACTGGACCAATAAGCAACATCATGATAAATGGAGAAAATGTTGAAGTTGTCAAGGATTTCATTTTACTTGGATCCACAATCGATGTCTGTGGAAACAGCAGGCAAAAAATCAAACAGCATATTGTATTGGGCAAATCTGCTGCAAAAGATCTCTTGAAAGAGTTAGAAAGCAAAGATGTCACCTTGAAGACTAAGGTACACCTGACCCAAGCCATGGTATTTTCTTTTTTTTCCCATACAAAAATTTATACATACATTGTTATGTGACTCTAATTGCTCTCCCCATACGTGACAGCACACTCCTCCTTTCCACTGTGATTCCCCATGTCCATTCACCCAGCTCCTAACCCTCTCTGCCTTCCCATCACACCTCTGGAGATAAACTGCCTGTTTAGTCTCTTGTATCTACTTGAGCTAAGAGGCACACTCCTCACGATTATCACTTTATGTCCCACAGTCCAGTCCAATCCCTGTCTGAAGAGTTGGCCTCAGAAATTGTTTTAGTTCTGGGTTGACAGAGAATCCAGGGGTCATGCTTTCTGAGGTACCTCCAGTCTGAGTTAGACCATTAAGTCTAGTCTTCTTACTAGAATTTGAGTTCTGCACCCCACCTTTCTCCTGCTCCATCTCTGACTCTCTGTTGTGTTCCTTGTCAGGGCAGTCTTTGGTGGTAGCCGGGCACCATCTAATTCTTCTGGTCTCAGGCTGATGAAGTCTCTGGTTTATGTGGCCCTTTCTGTCTCTTGGGCTAATATTTTCC
>NW_004443940.1:439651-444275 GCF_000243295.1 Trichechus manatus latirostris | reverse complement strand
CTTTTAAGACCCCAGATGCCACTCACCAAAGTAGGATGCAGAACATTTTCTTAATAAGCTTTGTTATGCCAATTAACCTAGATGTCCCCTGAAAGCATGGTCCCCAGACCCCTGCCCCTGCTACTCTGTCCCTCAAAGTGTTTGACTGTATTCAGGAAACTTCTTAGCTTTGGTTTAGTGCAGTTATGCTGACTTCCCCTGTAATAAGTGCTGTCCTTCCCTTCACCTAAGATAATTCTTATCTACTCTTTAGTTAGTAAATAACCCTCTCCTTCCATCCCCACTCTCGTAACTATCAAAGAATGTTTTCTTCTGTGATTAAACCTTTTCTTGAGTTCTTATAATAGTGGTCGTATACAATATTTGCCCTTCTGTGACTGACTAAATTCACTCAGACTAATGACCTCCAGCTTCCTCCATGTTATAAGATGTTTCACGGTTTCATCTTTGTTCATTATCATTGTGTAGTATTCCACTGTGTGGATATACCACAATTTGTTTATCCATTTGTCTGTTGATGGGCATCTAGGTAGTTTCCATCTTTTTGCTATTGTGAACAGTGCTGCAGTGAACATGGGTGTGCATATATCTATTCATGTGATGGCTGTTATTTCTCTAAGATATATTCCAAAGAGCGGGATAGCTGGATAGTATTGTACTTCTATTTCTGGCTTTTTAAGGTAGCGCCAAATCTATTTCCATAGTGGTTGTACCGTTTTACATTCCCACCAACAGTGTATAAGTATTCCAGTCTCTCCACAACCTCTCCAGCATTTATCGTTTTGTGTTTTTTGGATTAAGGCTAGCCTTGTCGGGATGAGATGCTATCTCATTGTAGTTTTGATCTGCATTTCTCTAATGGTTAATGATCATGAGCATTTCTTCATGTGTCTGTTAGCCACCTGAATATTTTCTTTGGCGAAGTGCCTGTTCATATCCTTTGACCATTTTTTAATTGGGTTATTTGTCTTTAGGTTTTGCAGTATCTTGTAGATTTTAGAGATTAGATGCTATCGGATTTGTCGTAGCCAAAAATTTTTTCCCAGTCTGTAGGTTGTCTTTTGACTCTTTTGGTGAAGTCTTATGATTAGCATAAGTGTTTGATTTTTAGGAGCTCCCAGTTATCTAGTCTCTCTTCTGGTGCTTGTGCATTGTTACTTATGGTTCATATTGTATATATGCCATGTATTAGGGCTCCTAGCATTGTCCCTATTTGTCTCCCATGATCTTTATCATTTTCAATTTTACATTTAATTCGTTGATCCATTTTGAGTTGGTTTTTGTGCATGGTGTGAGGTATGGGTCTTATTGCAGTTTTTTTGCAGATGGATATCCAGTTATGCCAGCACCATTAGTTAAAGAGACTGTCTTTTCCCCAATTAATGGACTTTGGGCCTTTGTCAAATATCAGCTTCTCATAGGTGCATGAATTTATGTCTGGATTCTCAATTCTGTTCCATTGTTCTATGTATCTGTTGTTGTACCAGTACCAGGCTGTTTTGACTACCTTGGAAGTATAATTGGTTCTAAAATCAGGTAGTGTGAGGCTCCGCATTTTGTTCTTCTTTTTGAGTGATGCTTTACTTATTTGGGGCCTCAAGTCATAGTATTTTTAATTGCTTCATATGCATATGAAAGCTGAACAATGAATAAGGAAGACCAAAGAAGAACTGATGCCTTTGAATTATGGTGTTGGCAAAGAATATTGAATACCATGTACTGCTAGAAGAACGAAAAGTCTGTCTTGGAAGAAGTACAGCAAGAATGCTCCTTAGAATCTAGAATGGTGAGATTTCGTCTCATGTACTTTGGACTTGTTATCAGGGGCGACCTGTCCCTGGAGAAGGACATCATGCTTGGTAATGTAGAGAGTCAGCAAAAAGAGGAAGACCCCCAATAATAAGATGGATTGACACAGTGGCTGCAACAATGGGCTATAACATAACAACCATTGTGAAGATGGCGCAGGACCAGGCAGTGTTTTGTTCCTTGGACATACATCACTGTGAGTCAGAACTGACTCAGAGGCACTCGCCAACAACAACAACATGCATGCCTGAATGCATTTATCCATGATCCATTGCTGAGAACCTGATTCTTTGTCCCTTTATGGTAACCCACCATTATATTAATCACAGAGGAGGGTATGTCTTAATACTGTTTGAGACTTCAACCTCACAGTCCTATCCTGGTTAATTGGGTGGGTAATTAGTGAGCCAAGAAGACACGTTATTTCTAAATTAAAGCATGGGGTAAGAGCAAACAAAATGACTTATTTCTTGATCAGTTTTTCTTAGATTTACTCTTAATCTTATCCTTCAATTATTTCTCATTCTCACTTTAAGAAGAGGAGGTGTTTGACAAGACTCCTTTTCCTTAAAGCATAGAGCAGAACTGGGCTTAGCATTCTTCTCAGTACTTCATTTCTTCTGGACCTTACCTTCTGAGAAGCCCCAAATGCAACAACTGAAAATTTGACAAGGGAGTGAAAACACACACAAGAATATTTCAAAGAGAAAGAGAAGATTGTGTTTGCTGCAGACAAATACCATATATACACCCTTTTTAACTCTAAAAGTTTTATTCAATATATGGTGTCCTCTTTTCAAATCCTGATGATTTTCTTCTGTCATTGACCATATCAGTACTCCTCCTTTGTGTGTGTGTGTATGTGCGTGTGTGTGTGTGTGTGTGTGTGTGTGAGATCACCATGTAGTAATTTCAGGTCATGTAACAATTGTGTAATAACTGTGTAATAACCTTGCAGAACTCATAGGAAATGCAAATACAAATTAGAGTTTTTAATGTTACAAAGTTTACTTTGCTTTAGTATCTTGCAGACTGATTATGCTAGAGGTTCCTGCTGGCATGTTCTCTTAGGATTCAGGACACCTTTCCTCTCTTCTATTTTAGTGACTCATGGCAAAATGGTAAAAATTAAAATAGTGTCCTTAGATACCTTCTTTTACTCTTTCAATAATCTTCTTCCTAATTATGTTTACTTATTACTTGTCATGAGTGCCTGAGATGATCATGAATCCATAGTATCAGCTGATTATGATTCTATACCTTTCTGACAAAGAGTAGGTTTTCATATACCATCATTGGCCAGTGTGGAAAGAATATTACATGTTTTATTTCTATTTCTGTCGCTAAACCCCTTTACTCACTAGTTTCCTTAAAGAGATTATAGACATAAAGACAGTAGGCCTGACTAGAATACAGGTTTATATTTCTGCTCTCTTATAATAGATATAATTATTGGCTTCAATTTGTCAACCTCCTGAAGGCATTCTGTGCATGCTCACTCTAACACGCTTACCATTACCTTCTCTGCCTCAGAATAGGAGATTGACTATATGACTTTCTTTGACCAATATAATGTTAATGGACAAGAGTGAATAAACACTTGAAATGTGCTTGTATAGTTGATCCTGTCCCTTTCTCTTATGTCTTACAACCATGAGACTATCTATCTTGCATTGTTCCTAATCCAAGGAGGATGAGTGAAACTTGGGGCCTACCTGGAACCAATTTAGAGCTCAAAGCTAAACCAGTTGAGTACACCCTAAATCAGATGAATATGAGATAATCTGCAGACATGTGTGACTCTAGCTCTCATTAAATGCTTATCGTGGTATAACACAGATTTTGTGGTGGTTTATTTTGTAGCATTGTATCTAACTCTTGTATATTTTTAAAATGTTTAAAATGGAATAGGTATGTAAATATTTGTTGAACATGAACAAAATGGCTACCATTTCACTTGAACTAATAAACAAGCAAGCAACCAACCAAACAAACACTTTAGGTTGATGAATCAATTACTGTAATGGTTAGCCTGTTGTGTTAACTTATCTGGGCTATAGTATCCAGTTATTTAAACAAACACTAATCTAGCTGTTCCTGGGAAGGTACTTTGTACATGTAGTCAATCAATTGACTTTAAGTAAAGGATGTTACCCTCAAAAATGTGGGTGGGCCTCATGCAAACTGTTACAGGCTTTAAAAGCAAAAACCAAGGTTTCTAGGAGAAGAAAATGTTCTGCCTCATGTCTACAGCTTAAAATTTTGTCTCGGTTTCCAGTTTGCTGAACTGCCCTACAGATTTCATACTTGCCAGCCCCCATGATCATATTAGCCCATTCCTGAAAAAAAAAATCTGTTGTTTCTGTTTCTCTAGAGAATCCTGACTAATACAATTACCATAAAGAAAAGTAGGAGTCTTTAGGAAAACCAGTTTATGAATGGATCATAATATGTCCCCTACCACTTGGCTAAGTATTAACTGACTTTGTTAAATAAAGAAGATGATATATTTCTTATTTTTGTGGAGCAAAAATCTAGTTGGCCAACAAAGATTGTTACATTTTGTGTGTGAACTTTTTCATGGGTTTTTACAATAGAGGTCTCATACGATATTTGTCCTTTTGTGATTAACTTATTTCACTCAGCATAATGTCCTCCAGTTTCATCCATGTTATGAGATGGTTACCAGGGATGGGAGGGGTGGGGGGGGGAATACTAAATAGATAATAGATAAGTGGTATCTTGGGTGAAGGGTGAGACAGTACACAATACAGGGGAAACTAGCACAACTTGTACAAGGAAAGGTCATGGAAGC
>NW_004443940.1:421324-438962 GCF_000243295.1 Trichechus manatus latirostris | reverse complement strand
TATTTTGTTCTGTAAGCCTTCATCTTAAGTGAGAATAACAGCACAATTGGAAGAGCATAGTCAATGTCACTGAACTGTGAATGTAGAAATTTTTGTAATGGTGTATCTTTGGCTATGTGTATTTTCACCAAAAAAAAAAAAAAAGTGAGAAGTTAGAGGGTTGATATGTTGTGGGGTTGTTAACCAATGTCATAAAACAACATGTGTACTTGTGTTTCATGAGAAACTATTTATTCTGTAAGCCTTCACCTGAAGTACAATAAAATAAAATTTAAAAAATCTAGTTGGGTGATAGAGTGGAAATGGCCAAAACAAATGGAGGACTGTTAGGCATGAATATTTTTATGGTTATCAGATATTCAACAGAATTGCAAAGGAGATGGAGATCAGTGTGGACCAGAGGAGTCCTAGAATTAGGGAACCTTGAGCAGCACCTCTGAAGACTTGTAGAATTTAGATAGGAGGAATCATTTTAGCCAGAGGAAGGAACTTGTAGGAAGGTGTGCAGGCAGTAGCGTCGTTGACACAGTGACCCTACTTTCCACCCGTGTTAGTGGAAAGGTGTTATACTGGAGAGTGGTTCAAAATCATAGTGAAATAAATTAGCATAATCTGAGCGGAAACAGAAAGTGGGAGCCATTGAAGGCAAGATAATGAGTCTGAAAATGGTCTGTAAGAAAACAATGGCAATTCTTGGGCCACAGAATGATGTAGTAAAAGAAAAATTACTCTAGCAAGAGTATTTAGAGTTGTTTGAAGAGGGAGAAACTGAAGGTAATAGAACCAAGGTGATAGATGGTGTTCCTCTGAAAAATTTGGCCTTGTAACCTGGGATTTCATTTTATGCTACTGAAGAAAATATATGTATTTTCCAAAGTTATCATTTTCTCTAATATGTAAATTTTGAAGTGAGTTTAGAAAGTCAGACAGCAGGAGGTTGAATTATTAGGAAAGAACAATACTTTGGTACATCTTGACTTTCAGCCAGACTATTTTCTCTGAACTATATTCATTATTTGAGTCACTGATTTTAAAGACCAAACTGCCCAATGGATGCACGAAGGAAAGAGTTCGTATAAGCTACTCTTCAAGGAAACTAGAAGAAAGACTTCTTCATTGCCATGAGTGGGAGGGGAGAGTGCTCCATACGTGTTTTACTGTGTTCTTAAGGATGGCTGTCAGTTGGGATTCTGGAGGTTGTAGCCCAAATCTACTAACTCTTAGAAAGTTCCTCATGCTGGATAACAAAAGTGATGCAGTTGTGCCAGTTAATTAGGGGTTATCAAATTGCTGAAATGGACATAAAAGCAAGAGTTTGTTCAATTATCTCATACCCAGGGTTGTGTGTGTGTGTGTGTGTGTGTGTGTGTGTGTGTGTATGTGTGAATGTTCATAAATGCTATGTTAAAATGTCAGAATTTGACATTGAGATATTTTCCAAGCTATTACCAACACGTATCTCTACACACCTGTCTCATATTCCATTCCTTGTAAGTTTCCTCTGTTACAGGCAGGAATAGGTTTATATGTATCATATACAGTATATAGGTTTATACTATTATCTATTCTTGATGAATTGGCCCTTTTAACATGATAAAATAGTCTTTGTTTTTGCTATAACAACTTTTGATCTTAAACTCTATTTTATCTAATCTTAGTTTAGTTATGCCAGTTCTCTTTAGGTTATTGTTTGCATGGTGTATGTTTTTCTATCCTTCTACTTTAAACCTAATTGGTTTTTAAATAAAAATGTGTCTATTTTATACAGCGTATAGTTGGATGATGTTTCATCTGTTTGTTTGTTTTAATCCATTCTGCCAATATCTGCCTTTTAATTGGAAAGTTTAATTCATTTACATTTATTTTAATCACTGCTCAGGAAAGATTTACATCTGGCATTTTGTTGTTTGTTATCTATGTCTTATGTATTTTTTGCTTATTTTCTGCATTACTGCCTTAGTTTTCATTAAATAGATATTTTCTACTGTACCATTTAAATTCTCTTGTTTCTTTTGCTATCTGTTTCCAGGTTATTTTCTCAGGAGTTGCCTTGAGGATCACCATGCATGTCTTATAAAAATCTAGTTCAAATTAATAGCAACTTAGTTGCAATATTATACAAACCTCTGATAGTATCTAGCTCCTTTCCCTTTTCCATCCTTTGTTCTCTTTATTATCATGCAAATTACATTTTTATACATTATGTAACCATCAATTTAGATTTATTTTTATTGCATTATGTGGTTGTCTTTTAAATTATATAGGAACCACAAGTAAGAATAAGTTTATACATTGTTGTTTATTTAAACAACCTTATAGTTACCTAAATAGGTAACTCTACAGGTGCTCTTTATTTCTTTATGTGTGTATGAGTTACTCTCTACTGTTCTTTAATTTCATTCTAAAGGATACCCCTCAGCGATTCTTGTATGGCATGCCTTACATGACAAATTCATTTTTAGTATAGCTGGAAATTTTGTTATTCTCTTACTGCTTTCAATTTTTTTCTTCGTCTTTGTATTTCAGCAGTTTGACTATAATGTGTCTAAATGTGGATATCTTTGAATTTATACTACCTGTAGTTTGTTGAGCTTGGGTGTATAAATGAATGTTTTTCATCAAATTTGAGAAGTTTTCAGCCATTATTTCTTCAAATAGTCTTTCTGACTTTTACTTTGTCTCCTATCCTTCTAGGAGTATGCTTTTTGGTATGCTTGATGATGTCTTACTGGTCTCTGAAGCTGTCCATTTTTGTCTTTTTTATTTTCTCTTGTGACTGGATAATCTTAATTGACCTCTCATCAATTTCACTGATTCTTCTATCAGCTCAAATATGCCATTGAGCTCTCCTGCAAATTTTTTCATTTCAGTTATGAACTTTTCATTTGCAGCATTTCTATTCAGTTTTCTTTTTTTTAAAAAAAAATCAGTTTCTACCTAATTTTTTATTCCACGTTTTATGAGATATTATTCTTATATTTTTCTTTAATTGTTTAGACATGGTTTCTTTTAGTTCTTATCACATAGTTAAATTTGCTATTGAATATCTTTGTTTAGTAAGTTCAACATCTGGGCTTCCTAAGGGACAGTTTCTATTGGTTGCTTTTTCCTTCTATGGGCCATATTTTCTTGGTTCTTTACATGTCTTACAGTATTTTACTGAAAATTGGACTTTTAAAGTAATATATATATAACATGGCAATTTTGGAATTCAAATTAATGCTTCTCAACAATTTGTTGTTGTTGTTAATTGCTCTTTCTTTTGTTTGTTTTTTTAGTTACTTTTATGAAGTAATTTTGTAAAGTCTGTATTCTTTGTAATGCTTTGCAACTGAAGTCTCTGATCCATAAGGTTAGTGGACAGTTAAGGACTGGATTTAGATGTCCTTAAATGCCCAAACCAATAATGCTCTCAATCTTTGTCAAATAGCTGTATTTACAATCAGTGGTACACCTCAAAGACTGAGCCAAGCAATTATCAACTCTGCCTTACCCTTCACTTCCTGCTTGCACATAACCTCGAAGTCAGAAAGAAGAAAGCTTATGGCCTTCTTAGTTCTTTCCTGAGCATGCACATAGCTCTGGGTGTCTGTACAGACCCTGAGTATTATCTGTGTTCTTTTTGATTCCTGGAATTATAAAACTTTTCAAAGACTCTATGGAGATCTCATTCTCTAGCCATACGTTTTAAGTTTTTATGTTACTCTATTTTTTTTTTTTTGCCACAACTGTTACTCACCATCTCAGGCATCCACTAAGTTAATTACTTAACTTTAATTATATGCACTAATTGGTAATGAGAGAAAAGCTTTTCTTACTTGAGAACTTGGAATCAAGTCAAATACAGGGAGACTTGAAAGTGCTGTTGTCCTGATCAAATAATAAGTGTTCTCTGGAAAAGTGGCTTTGAAAGAACTGCACTCCCATTTTTCTACTTTTGTTCTGCTTTTTCCAGTGTATCAGAGGTTACTTATTTTCACTGCAACGTGGGCTGTTTGTTTTTTTTCCAATGATACCACAAAGCTGAAGAATGTGGGATGAGACTAGAGCAAGTCAATAGTCCACAGACTGCTGTTCCCTATGAAATTCTGCTGTTTTTCTTGAATGCATACTCACTGGATTGCTCCTGGCTTTTTTTTTTTTTTTTAATATTTTTTTAATTTTCCAACTTCTTTAAAAGTTGATTGTGACATTTTTGACACTTTATAATTGCTCTTTTGGAGGAGAATATTGTTTGAATTCCATACTCTCATTTTTGCTGATGTCCCCAATGTAACAAGTTTTAGCCCTACCCTCACTTGGCTGTCCCTGAGATCCAATGCTGAATTGTGTTGTTCAGAGTTGCTGATGGCCCAACCACACCATTCCTGTCACTGTTTCTAGTTTTCTACCCACAGCCTCCATGACCATCTTTCTAGTTCTCTGCTGATTCACCTAGACCCCAGTCTTCTTTGAGGTATCAGATAATTTTGCTTCATTTATTATCACCTTCAGTTTTGAATATCCTTCAAGAAAATTTCCTGAACCCAAATTATTATAGATGTTAGTATTTTAGTTCTTTGTATTTTCACACTTGGAGAGTTTTACCCAAAGAGCTCAGGTCAGCAATTCAAATACCAAGTGCTTTGTCATGGAAGAAGCTCTAATGCTCTTTCTGCCCAATAGCCTGTCAGGATCACTCTAGTCTTTTAAGCATGATAATAAGGTTGAACCTCAAAAGGAAAACTTTGGAGGTCTCAATCTATCCTTTAACCAAAAGTCTACTCCTACTCCTGGAAGCACACATAAACTCAAAGTCTTGAAGGTGTAACAGTGGAAAGATGAGCTGCAATTCTTCTACCTAAAGCTCCAGGTCTTTGAGCCACCCCCAAATTCTGTTAAACATAGCATGTTCACATAACAGAGTATTGTGAGGCTGTTAACATTGATGTGTGAAACACTGTCATTCTAAAACCTAAGGAAAATAATCACAGATGTAATAGCTGTACATTTGGTGAAGATTCTAGTAGTTGCTATAAGGTAAGGTGATGGGTATTTTTTTTTGTTGTTGTTGTTGTTTGCTTGCTTCATTTTTATGTGCTTTCTTGTATTCATTTTTCCTTCAATACATTTATATTAATAGTGCAGTTAAAAATCTTAAAATTGAACAGATATACACCTATATACTTATTCATCCTATGCTTTGGTGAACATTAGTCTCAGTTACCTGATTTTACTTTTGTATGGTAAAAGTGATGCTATGTGATTTCTGAAATGAGCTCACATGGCTTCTATGCAGTTGTATTTTATTCTCTTGGGATATTTGCTCTTGGAACCCAGCTACCATGCATAAAGAAGCTCAAGATGCACATGTAGAGGCCCACATAGAAAGAAACAAAAACTCTGACTCACAGCCCAAGATGTGCTCCCAGCTGACAGCCAGCACCAGCATTTCATCATGTGAGTGAGCAATCTTGAAAGTGGATTTTTCAGACCTCAGTAGAGTATAGAAAAGCCATTCCTTCAGAGTCCTGGGCAAATTGAAAATGTGTGAATAAAGCAATTGTTATTTTAAGCCACCACATTTTGGATTTTTTGTTACACAGCAATACATAGCTAAAAGATAATTTGGTACCTGGAAGTAGGAGACTTACATAAAAATAAACAAACAAAAAACATGCACCATTAGTGTGATACAAGGTGGGAGGATACTGCTAATGAAAAGTTGAAGTTCCTCAAAAGGTATGTCAGTGAAGGCTTCAAGAAAAGTGATGAAAATGTTTTTGATGTTAGAGGAAAAAAGACCCTTGTTATGCAGTCATAAAAAGTTTAGCAACTTTCTCCTGCGGTAACGTGGAAAGCTCAAAACGTATCCAACAACCTGGATGATCCAGCTAAGTACCATCTGCCTTCTTTTTGTTACCTGTAATAAAAGAAAAGGACAGAAAAACCTAAAGAACGCTGTGATAAATATTAAGCCATGATAACCTGGGTTTTGAAACAAAATTCTTCTGATTCCTAGCTTCTCCTGGTAGAAAGAAAGATTCTTGGATTAAGAAAGAGTCTCAGTCAAAAGGCATATCTTTGGTGTGGTTGTAAAGTTCTATGTTTTATAGTCTCAGGATTACCTATGGTATTGTTTCATAGTAAAAACGGAAAAAATATAGATATCCTTTAAGAATATCAAGGGAATGCCTCAGAGAATTTGTTTGTTAAGATATAAGATTTCTAAGACTCCTAAAGATGTTGTTCCATATGTAAGTCCCATGTAGAAAGGGTTTATCTTGAAGAGATTTGTAAGTGTGGATTTTTTCTAATAACTCAAACAAACATTGCCGCTGAGTTGATTCCAGTATAAATTTTATACTAAATAGACCAAAAGGGATAGAGGTGGTACAAAATAAAAAGACAAGTCTGGGTTCCAAATTTCTGGAGGCAGAAAGGAGGCTGAGAAAACTGTCAGTTATAAACATGAGTTATTTTCTATGGAAAAAAAAATATTGTCTTAGATAGTGGAATTAAAAACTCACAGAGCAGAGTCAACAGCCATGGGGAACAACCTAAAGGCAGTAAGACTAAGCTCTTTTTAAGTAATTATCAACGGGTCCCATCTGGATTTCAGAATTGTTATGGAACAAGTAATTGCTCTTTTCCTCCTGTATTCTTCGTTTTTTGAATGGGAGTATCTATAGCATTATTTTAGATTTTTCCCACCACTGCTGCTATATGTTGCATTTGTGGGGGACAGATAAATTGTTTGATTATATCTTCGAATTGAGAGGAATGGAATAAAGAACCAGATCTGCATCTTGACCTGATTTGGATAAGTAGAGCCTAGACAGGAAGTTGATGCCATAATGGCATGAAACTTGAGGGTCTTGCTGGAGAAGTACATGTATTTTGCATGAGGAAGCAAAATACATTGTTGGGCTCAGACTGTGGACAGTGGTAGATTGAATTTTCCCAAGACAATTACTGTGTTTTGCTGGACATTTTTGACTGTCCCAACCTATACACTATGGAAGAAGTGAATCTAAGTAAATTCAGAAGCTAGATTATAAATATTCCATGCACTTCTTCCTTGTGATTTTTTGATGATTACGCTTGGAAAACAGCCACCATATTATAAAGAAGTCCAAACTAGCCCATGGAGAGAATCCACGTGGAGAGGTCACTTGCAGAGGATCTGGCCAAGAATTCAGCTGAGATCTCAGATGACAACCAGCATCAACTGCCAACCATATAAGTGAAGATAACTCCAGAGGATTCCAGCTCCCAGTCAGTGAGTTACCACCACCCTTTGCGTTTTCACAGCTCAGATCCCCAGATATTGTGGGACAGAAATAGGCCATTCACATTGTTCTTTGAATTCATGACCCATAGATTTTGCCAGTGTAATAAAGTGATTACTTTACACCTTCATGTTTGGTGTTGATTGTTTATGGCAATAGAGTCTAAAACACCTTACCTTATTCGTTTATCTGTAATGACTTTCAGTGCATGTTCTTCCAAATAAAAATTGGTTGAACGTTTATAAAAGAGACAGTCCCTTCACAGCCAGCAACTTAAAAGGGAAAGTCCATGGTACAGCTGGGAATAAAGAAGAATGCTGAGAATTTAAATTTTAGGGAATTACAGATTCTTCAACAATTTGTAAAACATATTTGAACTCTTCAGTGTTCATTTGAGTGATATTAATACATCATTAAATTTCATCTGTCTATGTCATGGTATAATTTCTGTCTAGCTGAACTTTCACATTTTGCATATGCATGCAAATACATAGTCTCTTCAATTTTTTACTTTATCATTATGACAAGTATCTCTACTACATACATTATATCCTACTCAAAAAATTTGAAGATGAGGTAAGAATTTTAGGCGGTATTGCACATTTCCCAAACTGCTAGCAATCACTTTGAGAACCAAGTATAATAACAGTGTGAATGAGAAGATAATTTCATATTGGAAATAGGACGGGAAGAAAATATCAAGGGACTGGATTGGTGGACTTATAGAAATATTTTTGAAGCAGAAGCCTTAAAAAAAAAAAAGAAATCTCAATAAAAATCTAGGCTACAAAACATAAAATTGAGAATCCTTGATCTATCTGTAGATGGGCATGTTTGAAATTCTATGGTTCAATTTCTCCAGACACATCCTGGCCCCGAAGACTCGTAGATTTCTGAGGAACACAGTTTGAAAACCACTGAATTGCATAATCTACAGAATGGTGTCCTACTCTAAAAATCAGTTTATGCTAATGGATAAATACTAACGCACAGGGGAATGTGTTGAAGCTCATGTGAATTTGAGTGCAGCCCTGTAACTGGGCAGAATAGTCAGAAGTCTGCTTAATATACTTCAAAGATGCTAAAATCCAAGACTTCTAAGTCCCCAATTATTTTCCTGTATGCCCCATAACATCTGTAAATGGTGAATGGCACAATTGACATGAAACTTAACAGGGCTCACACAGAATAAGCCATTTTAGCCAAATTAACAGACTGACTTATAAGAGGATTCAAAAGACTGAGTTGAATTCCAGTGGGGCAGTTGTCATCGAACCTTGTGATATTCTAGTCTATGACAGGAACTGAATAGAATGGCATTTATACAGAATAGAATCTGGTCCATTCAAATGGGACTGGTTAACAGAGTACTGTCATTCTGAGTGATATTTCTGAACATTTGCCTCAGTGCAGTGACCTCTACCCTGTCCTGTCTACTAAATGATTTATAAAATACATATAAAATGTAGCAGTCAAAAGTACAGGCAAATATGCTGATGACAGAATAAGGATCCCAAAATTCTCTTATGGGCTGGCATAAGAGCTAATTCCAAAAATAGGTAATTTAACAACCAATTAATGTCGGATGATTCATTTGATATGCTTAAGCCAATTCCCATAAAGACTGGAGCAGAAATATATTAATATAAACCCAAATAAAACTCATGCAGAGTTTTTGGGATAGTAAACTCAACGTCAATCAGACTGTGACATGGTCATTCCAAACCATCTTTTGTGGTCATTTCAAATTTGGGGCAATTGTTAAGGATGCGAACATGGACAAATGGAATAATATACGTTGTAAAACAGTATTTAAATAATGGATAAAGGTATGTATAAAATCGTTTGCCATTTGGCTACTACCCTAAAAGTTGGTGGTTCAAACCCACCCAGTGGCACCATGGAAGAAAGGCCTGGTGATCTGCTTCTGTAAAAGTAAAGCCAAGTAAATCCTATGGAGCAGTTCTCCTCTATAACAAAGAGGGTCACCATGAGTCTGAATCTACTTAATGGAAAGCGGTTTGCTGTGGTCATACAGCAATGAAAATCTATTAAATATAAGTACATTCCACATTAATTAATCTCAGGTATATAATATTTAGTAAAACTTCTTTTTTTATCTTAGAAAAATAGAACACGACTCCATTTATACAAGTTCTGAAAATTGTCAAAACAGCGACGTACAGCTTAGGGATACAATTATAGGTGTTTATACCACTGCAGGAGCCTGGTGGTGCAGCGGTTAAGTGATGTGACTGCTAACCAAAAGGACAACAGTTCAAATCCATCAGCTGCTCCTTGGAAACCCTATAAGACAGTTTTATTCAGTCTTCTAGGGTCTCTATGGATCAGAATCGACTTGATGGTATTTTTTTTTTTTGTACTACTGAAAGAAATGACAAGAGAATGATAACCACATACTTCAGGGCTGTGCATGACACGGAGGTAGAGATGGAGGTGAGTAGGATTACAGAGGAAAACACAATAAAAGTAAAAATGTATTTTTTTAAGCTCTGTCTTTGGTGAATGTGTTTTATTGACATGTTTTATTTTTTGCAGATATTTAATAAATACATTTGTATTATTTTAATATTTGATGAAGACAATTATCAAAAAATAATTGCTCAAAGTTTAGGACATCTAGAAATCTTATTATATCAATAACAATTAAATAACAATTTTGGGGTAATAATTTTATTAGGACTAGCTCACCTCAGTTAATGAGAATTTATTTTAAGAATACATGTGAGTTACTCAAAAAGTTTCTTAGCCTCCAGAATTCTGGAGACGTAGAATATGTTTCCAGATGCTATGTAGGACAGGGGACCCAGTGACCTCAGTATCCTTACAGCTCCCAGGATTTGTTGCTCCTGTTTCTTTTACTGCAGGCCCCAGCTGTTGTCAACTTCTGCTTTTCTTGACGCTGCTAAACGCTAGGCTTTGCATGTCCCCTTCCGTCATCACAAGACTCCTTCAGAAAGAGTTACTGATTGGTTGAGCAGTCACTGTCCAATATGGATAAAAACTCGTTGCCATCGAGTCGATTCTGACTCATAGCAACTCTATAGGACAGAGTAGAACTGCCCCAAAAGGTTTCCAAGGAGCGGATATGGATATTCCCTCATAAAAGACCATCTCATAGATTTCTATGGGACCAAAAAAGCCTCTTTTAAGTCTAGCCTGGTCCCAATAGTAATTAGCAGAGTCCAAGAAAACAGTCGTCTTTTGCTTCCACGAAAGAGAATTGTAAATATGGAAGTCACTCAAAGAGTCATATCCTAGCCATGGGGCATAGAATTGGATATAAGGAAAAAATGAGCTATATGGTCATTTTTTTTTTTTATCTTGAAATTTAATAACTTTTTCAAGGTTAGTGTCATGCATTATCTGTCAACATATAATGGCCCCTATCATTTCACTGATGTTTCAGCCAATATTGGTGAGCGCAATAATTAATAAATGGACAATTAAATAAATGAATACTTTACACTCCTGTCTGGTTCATACATTCTAGGAAGATGATTATGTCAGAAAGATAATAGGAATTAACATATCAACTCTTCGTTGTTTTTGAAGATTGGTCCACTTTGTGGCTACAAAGATTATCTAAACATACAACCACCTTAACCAGCCTCATCCTTATTCCTACCTTACAGGCACAAGATATCATATCCAAACAAAAAAAAAAACATTGCCATCGAGTCGATTCCTGCTCTTAGCGACCTGATAGGACAGAGGAGATAGAGTGCAATAATTTTTTTCTCTGGAAATCAAGAGAGGAAAATACAAAATTTTGCAGGACAGGCAGAAAAGATCACCAGTTCTGTCTTTCCATGACATTTTTTTATCCAGAACCAATAAATTGTTTTAAGAGGAAAGCTTATCCCATCTTCAAGCTTACAACAGGGTGGTGGTGATAGTTAACACATTCTGTAGTTTGGACACAGCAATAGAGGATTCACTGTCTATTACAATCTTTTATCATAGAGAGTTTGTCCAAATCCTCTCCCTCCCCCTCCCTCTGCCTCTCTCTCTTTTCCTCTCTTTCCTCTCTCCTCCTCTCCCTTGTCCTCCTCTGTCTTCCTCTCCTCTCCTTTTCTTCCCTGTCCTCTACGCTCGTTACCACTCCTCATTCTCTCCTTTTCTCTGTCTCTCCAGTTTATACTTTTCAATCACAAGCCCAGGTGGAAGTTTGGGGTGAATATTTTCCCATGGACTATTATTAGTGCATAGAACTCCTGTCAATCTCTGAGATTTGGGCTGTCAAAGCAATACTAAAAATTTCACATGTTGCTGAGATTAGCTTTATTTTGATTATCTTAACCCTCCTCCACTGAAATTCCATTCAATTTTATGACTTCAGAAGACAATGGTTATTGCACTGCACTGATTTCTCAGAAAATAGATTAATCATGTAAGTGTCCCTATTTTTATTTTGAAATGTTTATGTCTCTAATAGCTTCAATGAGATAACACAGTGTTTGGTATACAGTAGGAATTTAAAATTGTAAAAACTATGCAGAGATGCAGATCCTAGCATTGGGGTATATAGTGAGATGTACATTTGCTTGAAGGGTAAAAATAACTCTTTGTTTCTCTTGATCGTGGATAGGTGTTAATCCCTGGATTGGGGATGAGTCTAGAGGTGGGTGTTATGTAGTCTCTGCTCTGAGGCTGAGGTGAGCTGGTAGGAGTTGTGAAAAAGTAGTATCTTAAAAACAGTTTCTCAACAATTTGAATAATCATTTCTATTTATCTAAAGGGAAAAAAATTATTTCATGAACTCAGTTAAAATGTAACAAATTCCAAGGTTTCTGATGCTACAAGAAGTTTTTTTTTTTTTTTTTGAAGGAGTGTCAAGGACACACTTTTTTTCATCTGAATTCAATGTACCATTGTTATAAATTGAAATAAGGGATCACTTGAGGTAAATTTAAATAACATATTATAGATAGATAGGTAGGTAGACAGACAGATAGACAGACAGATAGATAGATAGTTGCAGAAAATATGATAATGTGACTTGGAGATGAGGCCAAAATGGAACAACCTTTTATCTCCCCAAGATTACATTTCAAATCTAAATCTTGGGATCCTTTACTGGAGAGAATTGGTTCTGCATAACATTTACAAAATCAGCTATGTGAGGAATATAGCTTAATTCTCCTTTTGAAGCACTGGGAGATTTCAGAGTCCCTGAAACAAGAAAGAAGAGAAAAAGTCTTCTTGACTTGCCTCCAGGAAGTGAGTTTACCACCTGGGAAGAAAGACATAAAGGAGATATTTTGAAATTGTAATGATCCATGTTGCAGAGAAAGAGGGAGAGAAGGAGGAAGAGAGAGACTGAGAGCAAGAAAGAGAGAGGAATTAAGAAGAGAGAAAAGAGAAAGCTATTCTATTATTGACCTGATCACTAGAAATATTGACCAATCACAATAAGCCCTCCTCCTGTGGGAGAAATCAGTAAGTGATAAACATGAGGTTAAAAGCAGTACCCAGGTGCTGGAAGAAGGGATGTACATTTTGGGGGAGAAGATTTTCTTGCTACAAGTGGTTATCTGGATTAAATATAATAGGCAGCATCAGAAAAAGGCACGTTGGCAGGCACTCTACACTGCAGAAGACAGAGCCAAAGGAGGTAAGCTGACCAACTGACCTCATTAGTATTTCTTTTCATGTCTATTAATAAAATCTATCACATTGTTCAGAGTTTATATCAGGGATAGTGATAATTATATTAAATAACACAGAATGAAAACCGAGGTGTTAAATGTTAGAAAAAATAAAGTTTTTAAGGTTAAATTTTATAATTCACAATGAGGAAATGACGATTATGAATATATAAACACGAAATGATATAACAACCGGTTTTATAAAGCAAAACTTTCCAGAGATGTAAGGAGACATAGAAAAAAACACGCTGATAACAGAAGACATTAACACTTACTCTCTGTACCAGACAGATCAAAAAGTTCAAAAAAAAAAGACAATATAATCAATAAGTTATATATATTATGACTATATATTGAACTTTACACACAGATTATAGAGAATACTTTTTTTTGCAATTGTACATGGAACAGTCACAAAAATTGATCATACATTAGATCACAAAGAAAACAATGGAAAGTTCTGTAAAGTAAAAATATCACAAACGTCAGTGTTAGATAAAATGCAATAAAACTAGACATTATTAACAATATTTAAAAAGCCATTCTAGCTGGAATTTAAATAACTTTCTAACACAATTCTTGACTGAAAGAGGAAAGGAATCTTCATATGATAGAGGTTTTTAACAATTTCTTTCTATAGATTTTGCACAGTTCTTGTTAAATTTACTTCTAGGCTTTTAAAATATTTTTATTGCTTTTTTTTTTAATTCAAAGTTTGTTTTTTGCTCATGCTCCCATGTAATGTGGATCAGCAGTAAAGTTCTGTTCACCATAGTTACTCAGGGACCTGGGTAGATCGGGACTCCCTCCCAACATATGCTTCTGTGAGGCAGACAGAAAAGACTAAGGGGCTCACACTGTGACTCTTAAAATTTCTGCACCGAAACGACCACTTCTTCTCACATTCATTGGCCAGGTCAAGTCACATGACCACATCTACCATCAAAGAGTTCTCCTTCCTACATTTAGGATCAAGAAGTTTGTGAAGGACTGTGAAGAGGTCCTGACAAACTTTGATTTTACTAGTCTGGTAAGTGTGAAATGGCATCTCTGTGTTGTTTTTATTTACAGCCCTGATCACTAGTGAGGTGGAGTACATATTCATATGATTATTGGCCATTTGTGTTGCCTTTTTTGAAAATTGCCTGTTTATATCTTTTGTCCATTTTTCTATTAAGTTTTTTTTTTTTTTTTTTAATAAACTCCAGCTTTAACTACTAGTTGACAATAAAAGGGCAAGTAGGAATAGGCACTATATTATTTGCAATAAGAAGAGATTATTGTATAAGTGTTTAAAAAGATAAATGAATCTATTAAGTTTTAAAAATTGATTCTGTAGCATTTCTTTATATCCTGGATTTGTCGTTGTTGGGTGCAATCAAGTCAATTCTGACTTAGTGACCCTATAGGACAGAGTAGAACTGCCCCATAGGGTTTCCAAGGTTGTAATCTTTTCTTTTTTTTTTTTTAATTGTGCTTTATATCAAGGTTTACAGAGCAAATTAGTTTCTTATTAAACAATTAATACACATATTGTTTTGTGACATTGGTTTCCAACCCCACCACATGACAACACTCTCCCCTTCTCGACCTTGGGTTCCCCATTACCAGCTTTCCTGTGCTCTCTTGCATTTTTGTCCTTGTCCCTAGGTTGGTGTGGCCATTTAGTCTCATTTAGTTTTATGGGCCTGTCTAATCTTTGGCTGAAGGGTGAACCTCAGGAGTGACTTCAGTACTGAGTTAAAAGGGTGTCTGGGGACCATACTCTCGATGTTTCTCCAGTGTCTGTCAGAACAATAAGTCTGGACTTTTCATGTGAGCTATGATTTTATTCTACATTTTTCTCCAGCTCTGTCCAGGACCCGCTATTGTGATCCCTGTCAGAGCAGTCTGTGGTGATAAACAGGCACCATCAAGTAGTGCTGGACTTAATCTGGTAGAGGCTGTGGTAGTTGTGGTCCATCGGTCCTTTGGGTTACTCTTTCCCTTGTGTCTTTGGTTTTCTTCATTCTCCCTTGCTCAAGATGGGGTGGGACCAGTGGAGTATCTTAAACGGTCACTTACACACTTGTAAGACCCTAGACGCTACTCACCAAAGTAGGATGTAGAACATTTTCTTTATAAACTATGTTATGTCAATTGAGCTAGATGCCCCCTGAGTCCGTGGTCCCCACAGCCCTCAGTCCAGTAATTCAGTCCCTCAGGGAGTTTGAATGTGTCTCTGAAGCTTCTATGACCTTGCCTTGGTCAAGCTGTGCTGACTTCCTCAGTATTGTGTACTGTCTTACCCTTTACCAAAGTTACCACTTATTTATTGCCTATTTAGTGTTTTTCTCTCCCCACCTCTCTCCTCCTTTGTAACCATCAAAGCTTGTTTCTTTTTGTGTGTAAACCTTTACATGAGTTTTTATAATAGTGGTCTCATACAATATTTGTCCTTTTGTGATTGACTTATTACACTCTGTGTAATGCCCTCTAGATTCATCTGTGTTGTGAGATGTTTTGCAGATTCATCCTTGTTTTTTATGGTTGCATAGTTGTTTGTATGTACCGTAATTTGTTTATCCATTCATCTGTTGATGGACACTTAGGTTGTTTCCATCTTTTTGCTATTGTGTATTGGTATTTTATATAGAGTTTTCCATACCATTATATCCTCTAAGTGGTTTTTATTTATGTATATGAAGGTTATTGATTTACACATGTTAACTTTATAGTTTGCTAATTTACTGAAATCTTTTATTATGTGTATTAGGTTTATCATTAATTCTTTAATGTTTTTCAAGCACATAATTGCACAGTCTACCAATAGAAGCAATTTTAAGTTGTTTTTCCCTCAATTAGTATACCTTTATTTCTATCTCTTCTTAAATTGCATTAGGTAGTACAGTGTTTGTGATGGTTAAGATGGTGTATTACCTTGGCTGGGTCATGATTCTCAGTGTTTTGGCAGTTGTATAATGTTGTAATCACTTCCTTCTGAAATTTGATACTTGATCACCGCCATAGTGGGATCTGCTGAGCGGTACTGGTGGGGGCGGGGCCTGTGGCCGCTCACAGCCCCCCTCAGCCTTCATCTCTCCTTCCTCCACCTCCTGGCTCTTCTTGCTTGCCTTGCCGGGGCTTTTGCTTGTTCTAAATCCTGCAGCTGGCTCCTGTTCATCTGACCTCCAGTTCTTGGGACTTCAGCTAGCAGCTTGCGTACAGATCTTGAGATTCGTTTATCTTCACAGCCTGCTACAGCCCTGCTCTCCGGTCCGCCGAATTTGGGTTCTCCAGGCCCTGCGACTACCTGAATCAGCAGAAGTCTAACAGCCCTGCTTTCCCGCCTGCCAATCTTGGGTTCACTAACCCCTGTGGCTATGTGAATCAGGAAAATCCTCTTTCCTGCCCCACGGACTTGGGATGTTACAGCCTCTAAAAACCACGTGAGCCATTTCTTTGATGTAAATCTCTCTCTCTCTCCCTCTGTATATATATATATGCTTTATTTGTTTTGCTTCTCTAGAGAATCCAGCCTAAGACAGTGTTGAATAATAGTGAGGACAAAGATGACCTTGTCTTATTCCTGATCTTTGGGGTATTAGAATGGAATGAGGAGTATCACTATGAATTTATGAATTTTAATGTAGAGAGACAGCTAGATATAAAAATGGATAAAGATGTTTGTGGGTGTGTACCTGGCATACACACTTATATGTATGTGTAAATATATATTAAAAAAAAAAAAGAGTTGCTGTCAAGTCGATTTGGACTCACAGTGACCCTATAGGACAGAGTAGAACTTCCTTATAGAGTTTGCAAGGAGTGGCTGGTGGATTCGAACTGCTAACCTTTTGGTTAGCAGGTGCAACTCTTAGCCACTGCACCACCAGGTCTCCATGTGTAAATATACATACATCTATTTCCAAGCTCTCTATACTGAGAGTGCCTAGAAGGAATGAAATCTCAGTAGAAGCAATGAGAATGACTAGTGTCCATATTTTAGTTTCCATATAACATTATCCAGTGAAAGATACTGAGGATCTTCTAAGAAATGACTGATTGCAAAGATAGAAAATAGATCTAAAATATTTTATTGTCCTGAAAATAAAGTAGTAAAATAATTATGGGGACATATCAATGGGATGCAAGAAGTCATGTTGAATGGGATCACTCTGACCACACTAAGACAATTTGAGCATCAAAGCAAATAGATAAATAGTAAAGGATTCTAACTCATTGAATAAGTAAGAATCTATGAATATATAAACATATATATATATAAGTATGTGAGTGTGTGTGTGTGTATGTGTATGTATACAAAAAAAAACAAAAACAAAAACCCAAACCTGTTGCAGTAAAGTCGATTCCAACTCATAGCAACCCTGCAGGACAGAGTAGAACTGCCCCATATGGTCTCCAAGGAGTGGCTGGTGGATTCAAACTGCCAACCTTTTGGTTAGCAGCTGAGCTCTTAACCACTTGGCAACCAGGGCATATATATATATATGTGTTGTTGTTAGGTACCATTGAGTCAGTTACAACTCGCAGCAAATATATGTACAAAAGAAGGAAACACTGCCTGGTCCTGCACCATCCTCATAATTGTTGCTATGTTTGAGCTCATTGTTGCAGCCACTGTATCAATCCATCTCATTGAGGGTCTTCCTCTTTTTCACTGACCCTGCTTTACCAAGCATGATGTCCTCCAGG
>NW_004443940.1:346074-420780 GCF_000243295.1 Trichechus manatus latirostris | reverse complement strand
ATATATATATATATATCAATGTCATCAAATACAAAGAGTTAGGAACTGTTTCAGATTAATGAGGACTAAGGAGACAAGGAAGCCCTGGGGGTGCAGTGGTTTAAGTGTTTGACTGCTAACCAAAAGTTTGGCAGTTCAAATCCACCAGCTGCTCCTTGGAAACCCTGTGAGGCAGTTCTGCTCTGTTCTATAGGGTTGCTGTGAGTCAGAATCAACTTGAAGGCAATGGGTAAGGAGACATGACAACTAAGTGCATTGCATAATCTTTTTTCTTTAACTATAAAATACATTAGAATAAATGATGCAATCAGAATAAGAGCTGTAGGTGTATTGATTTTAATTTCTTGATTTTGATAATTTTTCTATGGTTACCACAGATAATTCTTTTTTTTGGAAATGCACACTGAAATATTTAAGAGTAAAGGGAAAGGGATATCTTGCATTGTGTCTGCAACTTAATCTTAAATAGCTAGAGAGAGAGACACAGAGAGAAGAGGGAAGAGGGAAGGATAAAGCAAATATAGTGAAATGTAAACACTTAGAAGAATCCGGATTAAAGGTTTCCAGGTAGTCTACCTTACCTTTCTTGCAACTTTCTGTAAGTCAGAAATTTTACTAAAATTAAAACTGTTAAAAATTAAAAATAGTATTCTGTTTTAATGACCTTTATGACAGTGGATTTCATCAGCTCACAAGCGTGCATTTGCTGGTGTTTTTAGTTGAGATCTGATTGTAAAATCAGATCTGTGAGTTTCAAGTTGAGATTCTAGTGTCTTTTCTCAGTGTTTACAGTTTAATGCTTCAAAATTACTGTACTGCATAATCATATATCCATACTGACTAGAATTGTGAATAAAACAAATAGAAATGTTATGGTTTGAAAGCATTTTACAGTTTTTGACATCTCTTCAGACACATCACATTTTTATGAACTATTTATTGTTTTTGTATGAAATACTTAAGGCTGACAGATACGAGATCTCAGGTTTATGCAAGTTGACAAAATATTTGATATGTTATGGATAAAACAATTCCATGTGTGTGTAACTCTCTGAACCATTTCAAAGATATTTGCTTGATTTCCAAATATACTGTGGTAACTTAAAATAACATGTGCAGATTAATTTTTTCCTATATTTTGTTTGGAGAGAAATTTATAGAATAATTCTCCATTGCTGTAGGGAGAAAGTCAAGCAGAATAACATAATTAAGAAATATCATCTCTAGTACTGAATGTACAATAATTAATTTAGAAACTGAGTATTCCGTTAAATTCTCTATTACTTTCCTCATCTATCGAATGGAAATAATAATATATATTCTTTTTATGTTCAAATGAGCATTCCCTATGGCAAAAAGGGCCTGAACTTGGAATGCTGTGAGAGTAGGAAGCCTACTGTATTTGACATGACATGTACACCCAAGGTGACATTCATCCATCCCTTCAATCACTCAACAAAGGATCACAGAGCTGAACCTATGCGCCAAACAATGTGCTATATTGTAGTGTTAAACCAAATAGGCACAATCTTCATCTTATGGAGTTTACTGTGTTATGGTTGAGAGAGACAAAATGATAACAATAATAATAATTAAGTTTAAGATAAATAAGTTGATGAAAATTATGAATATAACAATCACCATGAAGATTAAAAAAAAAAAGAAAAAAACAACTTTAGTGGGAATTAAGACAATATTGTTAGGAGGCTGTGTTGTAACTACTGAATGTTAGCATGTCAGACCAAGGACTTTAGATATGAAGGTCATGTAATGAGACTTTTTAGATTCCGGAATCAGCAAGCTTCATGAGCTTCAGTGTCATCTGTAAAATAAGAGACTTGAGATGATTTCCAAAAGGGCTTCTGGCTCTGGCACTCTACGCTTCTAAGGAGCATGTGTGAAAGACTTTGGCTGGAGGCAGAGGCCGAGGTGGATCAGAAGAGGTGAAATCTGTGGGCAGGTGATTGTGGCAGTGACCCTGCAGCATCTACCAGCATTCAGGGGAGTCAGTGAGCCTGTGAGGAGGATTCTGGGAGACTGAATGAGGAGATGTATGGGGATCAAATGAGATAACATATGCAGAAGCCCGTTGAAAACATAATGGCCAGCACAAATGTGTCCTTATTCACAAAGCTGACCCTCTTGCTGTGCACATATGTATGTGAGCTTCTTAGAGCGTTTTGACTATAAAGACCTTTATAAATCTGAGGAGTTATTTCTAAAGAGAACAAAAATAGTCTGTGATCATGCTTTGAAGTCAGCAGGCTAAGTTACTGTAAGTAGGCTTAGTCCTCTAGACTGAAATTCTCAAGGAATAGGGGCATGTCAACATCTGCAAAGTAGAAAGCTACAATGTGAAAAAGCATATTCTATTGTATAGAATAATTCTATTTTCATAAATGAAATAACCATTTTTGAAATTTGAAGGGCTTTTTAAAACAGCATTATGAGGTATCATTGACATATAATGAACTGAATGTATTTAAGGTGTATGATTTTATAAAAGCGTCACCACAATCAAGATAATGAACCTTATCCGTTACCACCAAAAGTCTCCTGATGCCTCTGTGTAATGCCTTTTTTCTCCTCCCTCGCCTTGAAATCACTTACGTGTTTTCTTGTCACTATATATTAGTTTGTGTTTTCTAGACTTTAGATGAAAGCAGATACTATGTCTTTTCTTGTCTGGACTCTTTCATTCAGCAAGATCTTTTTGATATTCATTTCTGTTATTTTATATATCAATAGTTCATTCCTTTTATATTACCAAGTAGTAGCCCATTCAATGAATATACCACAACATTTTTACTTGATTATCCATTTATTTGTTGATGGAGGTTTGAGTTGTTCTAATGTTTAGCTATTATAAATGAAACTGCTATGAACATTCATGTGTAAGTAAGTCTTTGTAAAGGCATATGCTTTCTATTTGGTAAATGTCTAGGAGTGGATAGGCTAGAACATATGGTAGGTGTATGCTTAATTATTTAAAGAACTGGCAAACTATTTGCTAAAGTAGTATCATTTTCCATTCTCACTGGCAGTGTGTTAGTTACACATGCTTACCGGAAGTTGGAATGGTCAGTCCTTTTAATCTTAGCCATCCTAACAGGTACGGAGTGTTACTGCATTGTAGTTTTAATTTGCATTGCCTAATGACTAACAACGTGAACTCTTTTCTATGTTTATTTGCAATCCATATACCTCCTTTGATAAAGTTTCTTTTCCAATATTATGCCCATTTTTTACTGGAGCCCTGGTGGTGCAGTGGTTAAGAGCTCAGCTGCCAACCAAAAGGTTGGCAGTTCAAATCCACCAGCTGCTCCTTGGAAACCCTACGGGGCAGTTCTACTCTGGCCTATAGGGTTGCTATCAGTTGGAATTGACTCAACGGCAACAGTTTGTTTTTTTCCTTTTTTTTTTTCCAGTAACTAACAGTGTGAGCTCCTTTGTATTTATTTTCAATCCATATATCTCCTTTGATAAAGTATTCCAATATTATTCTCATTTTTTTTATTGGACTTCTTGTTTACTTATTATTAAATTTTCAGAACTCTTTGTGTATTCTGGATATGTCTTTTATCATCTATGTGATTTTCAGATTTTTTTTCCTCAGTTTGTGGCTTGTATTTTCATTTTCTTAACAGTGTCTTTCAAAGAACAAAGGTTTTAATCGTGAAGAAGTCCAGTTTATCAACTTGTTCTTTTAGAGTTCCTGCTTTTTGTGTCTGTATAGGAAATCTTTGCCTACATCAACTGTACAGAGTTTTCCTCAAGAAATGTATAGTCTTCTTTTACATTTAGGTCTATGGTCCATTCTTAGAGGCTTTTAGTTTGTTTATCTTATGTTCTTGCATACAGTGCATGGTATTAATCAACATTCTTTTCTTTTTAATATGGTTATCCAATTTTTCTAGCACCATTTGTTGATAATAATCTCTAATTGAAATATTAAATTACATTAAAGGAAACCAGTGCTTTAGTTTTAATTTGACAAAATGAGAATGTGTTAAAAGATGTTGAAATACACTGTTCTAGCTTATTGGAGAAATTTTTTGTGACATGTCACTATTCACATTCACAACTGAATGAAAACATGGTCACTGATTTATTTAAAAAAATTATTTTTTCCTCATCTTTTGCCTATATGGCCTATTTGATTTAAATAAAGTTTTCTATAATTGCCCAGATCTAATGTACTATTGGAGCCCTGATGGCGTAGTGGTTAAGAGCTCTGGCATGCTACAGCTGCTAAGCAAAAGGTCAGCAGTTCAAATTCACCAGCTACTACTTGGAAACCCTATGGGGCAGTTCTACTCTGTCCTGTAGCATCTCTATGAGTCAGAATCAACCGGACGGCAATGGTTTTTTTTTTGTTGTTGTTGTTTAATGTACTACTAATTCTTTATTTTAGTTTGGTAAACTTGCATGATAAAAGTATAATTAATATGTTAGTTTATCAGTTACTTTCATTAATTCTTTTATTCCACCAGTATCCAAAAAATATTATGTGCCTACTGTACCTAACTTAGGAACCCTGATGGAGTAGTGGTTAAGAGCTTGGCTGCTAACCAAAAGGTTGGCAGTTCCAATCTACCAGCTGTTCCTTGGAAATTCTATGGGACAGTTTTACCCTGTCCTATAAGGTCGTTATGAGTCAGAATTGACTTGATGGCAACAGCTTTGGGTTTATCTCTCTTTTTTTTTTGGTATACATAACATACTACTGTGTTAGGTGTAGTGTAGGTTTCATACAGCACAGCTGCTAAGAGTACTGGCGTTGAGATCAGAGAGATGAGGCTCAAATCCTTCAACCTTTCTAGAAAATAGAGATGATACCTTAGAGAGTAGATACGAGGTTCAGACAGTATAGTATATACGGGCATTAGTGCAGTTTTTGACATAGTCAGGATTCAACCTGAAGTTATGTCTATTTCAAATGACGATAATAACAAAGTTTCTATAATTTTTGATGGATTTCAAATATATTGGATTATTAGCAGAGTCATTGGATGAAACTGGAAACAAAGGGAAAACAATGACTGAAATTATAGTAAATAAAATATTTAAAAGCAACATTATTTTCCTAGCTACAAGAATCCTCTTTTTCTTCGATATTGTTTGAACGACATCATTAATATCACACGCAAGTAAAATTTTGATGAAGATCATTCAAAACCTGTTGCAACAGTATATTCACAGGGAACTGACAGAAATTCAAGCCAGATTCAGAAAAGGACGTGGAACAATGGATAACATTACTAGTGTCAGATGGATCTTAGCTGAAAGTGCAGAATACCAGAAAGATGTTTACCTGTGTTTTATCAACTGCGCAAAGGTATTTGACTGTATGAATCATAACAAATTATGGATAACATTGGGAAGAATGGGAATTCCAGAACATTTAATTTGTGCTCATGAATGTAAACCAAGAGGCAGTTGTTCGAACAAAACAAGGGGATACTGTGTGGTTTAAATTCAGGAAAGGTGTGCATTAGGGTTATATTCTTTCACCATACTTATGGAATCTGTATACTGAGCAAATAATCTGAGAAGCTGAACTGTATGAAGAAGAACTCAGCCTCAGGATTGGAGGAAAACTCAATAACAATCTGTGATATGCAGATGACACAACCTTGCTTGCTGAAAGTGAAGAGGACTTCAAGCTCTTACTTGTATAGATCAATGACTACAGCCTTCAGTATGGATTACACCTCAAAATAAAGAAAACAAAAATCCTCACAACCGGACCAATAAGTAACATCATGATAAAAGGAGAAAATACTAAAGTTCTCAAGGATTTCTTTATATTTGAATTTGAACTCAATACCCATGGAAGCAGCAGTCATATTGCATTAGGCAAATGACCTATTACATGAGGCAAATCTGTTGCAAAAGATCTTTTTAAAGCGTTAAAAAGCAAAGATGTCACTTTGAGGACTAAGGCACCTGACCCAAGCCATGGTATGTTCAATCACCTCATATGCATGCAAAAAAGGGACAATGAATAAGGAAGACTGAAAAAGAATTGATGCCTTTGAATTATAGTGTTGGCAAAGAATCTTGAACATGCCATGGACTGCAAAAAAGAATGAACAAATCTGTCTTGGAGAAGTACAGCCAGAATGCTCCTTAGAAGCGAGGATGGCCAGAGTTCATCTCATGTACTTTAGACCTATTATCAGGTGGGACCAGTCCCTAGAGAAGGACATCATGCTTGGTAAAATAGAATGTCAGTGAAAAAGAGGAAGACTCTCAATGAGATGGATTGACACAGTGGCTGCAACAATGGGCTTAAACATAGCAATGATTGTCAGGATGGCGCAGCCCCAGACAGTGGTTCTCTCTGTTGTGCATAGGGTCTCTAGGAGTTGTAACCAACTTGGTGGTACCTAATAACAACAACAATAAAAATACTCATAAGTATGGCAGCCGCAATGTGCCCTGGTGGCTAGTAGATCACATACATATGTCTTACTTTTCTGCACCCCGCCCAAAAAAATCTGCACCATGGATTAATATTTGAGGTTGACTAATAAAAGAAAAAGGAGCCCTGGTAGTGCCCTGGTTAAGTGCTCGGCTGCCAACTGAAAGTTCCATGATTGGAATCCACCAGCTGTTCTCCAGGATAAAAATGTGTCAATATGCTTCTATAAAGATTACAGCCTTGAAAACCCTATGGGGCAGTTCTACTATGTCCTGTAGGGTTGCAATGTGTTGGAATTGAAATGACACATACAACAACAATTAAAGAGAATACTTTAAAAGCCTTAACATTTCAAGATAAAGAAGAGCAAATCTTTATTTTAATAATTCTAGTCTTAAAATAATGTTGAAGGAATGGAAGTAGAGTATTTCTTCAGTCTCCTTTAGCCCTAAGACTCTGGAGAGATTCAAAACTGGGTAATGTATCCAATTTCTTCCAAAGAATTTCTACTTTTAATACATTTTCTAGAATTAATTTGTATGAGGATTATAATAATAACTCTTTCTTGTACTGGTATACATACTAGAAATACCATTGCAAAGAAGATGAGACATGCCCATGCCATGTCCCCTTTAGTCTATTTTAACTTTTCTTGTTTCATAAGCAATAATCTGTGAGTGAGCACTGCTATTGGTATTGGAAATTCCCTTCAAAGATATAGTATTTCTGGGGTCACCAGGTAAAATAATAATAACAGAGAGCTTTAAATGCATTTCTATTTAACCTTACAAGAACTCATTATATCTGTACTGTTTTTATCATTTTCCATGTGAAGAAAACCAAAGATTGGAGAATTTAATTAACATACTCAAGATCACAAAGTAACAGAAACAGTAGTCAAACTCAGACAGTGGTATTACAGAACATTTAGGTTCAAACACCCCGCAAGCTAACAGATACTAGTTTATGAACCTTCAATTTAGGAAAAGGTAATATAGAGCAAAGTTGAAGCAGAACTGGGGATATATGTTTGTGTTAAACACTATGTCCTCTATTTGAGAATTCCCAAATTTTTTTATTGTACTTTAGGTGAAGGTTTACAGAACAAATAGTTTCTCATTAAACAGTTTTATGACATTGGTTAACAACCCCACAGCATGTCAACCCTCTTCCTTCTATACCTTTTTTTTTTTTTTTGCCTCCTCCAGTTGGCAGGGTCAGTCACTCAAATATGGTACAGCAGGGCAGGTCTAGCTGAAGAAGTGTTGCTGGGATGGGTTGTTTGTGACACTTACTACAGCCACCAGGGTGGGTCGGTAATCAGTGCAGGGCAGGTTCTGGTAGGCCGTGCCTGTGCTGCTTGGTGGTGTGATGTTAAGTGCACAGTGCAGGTAGGCAGGATGGAGGGAGGAGATTTTGATGTGTGGAGCTAAGATGGGTATGGGAGAGAGGAGAGAGGAACAGGAGCCAAACACATACAAACAAACAAAAAAGAGTTCCAGCGGAGCTTGCCCTTGGAGTGGAGAGATGAGAGACTATTAAATGGAGAAAAACAAAAAGGGGGAGAAGAAGAAAAAGAAAGGAAAGAAAATAATGAATAAATAAAAATTAGAAAGAAAAAAGCAAAGTAAAGCTCCCAGGGATCCCACCAGTGTGGCCACTAGGTCCAGGGAAGTTGCCCCCAGGTGCTGAAGCACAGCCTGGCTAGAAGGTGCAGAGTTATTTATCAGCACCAAGCACTCAGGGGACAGGAAGAGATGAAAGGCACAGAGAGACGAGAAACTGATTAATGAAGAAAGACAAAAAGGAAAAAGAGGGAAAAGAAAGCAAAACAAACAAACAAAATAAAAAGAACAAGAAAAACCCCCAAAAAAACAGAAAAAAAAAAAAAACCACGAAAAAATGCTCTCAGGGATCCCTCTGCGTGCCTGCAGAAGCCAAGGGGGCAGGTTCCAAGCCGCGCAGCACTGTACAGCCAGAATGGGCTCCCAACCTGAGAAAAGCAAAAGAAAACAAATAAACAATCCCAAACAAACAAACAATCCAAAACAAACAAAAAAGCCCCGGGATCCCACCAGCATGGCAGCACGGACCGGGAAGCAGCTCCACACTCAAGCAGAGCTCCATAACCCTTCAGGAAGAAGCAAAGATGGTGCACGGAGCCAGGTACCCGAGTGAAAGGAGGGAGAGGCGGTGAGAGGTAAGGAAGAAATTGAAAGAAGCGAAAAAAAGCAACACCAGCAGCCAAAAAATGGCACTCAGAGAGCCAGCCAGTGCGGGCGGGTGGAATCCAAGCAGCCGGTGCTTCCTGGTTCAAAGACTGTGGCCGTGGGAAGCAGAGGAGGCCGAGCGGGGGTGAAGAAGGGTGGGGGGTGGGAAAGCGTATATCGCCAGTTACAGGTTGTTCTGTCTCCTGCAAGAATTCCCAATTTTTAATACCTCTGCAAACAGCATGACTAATCTCCATGACGTACACTGGATACTATTTTAATTATCATCATTCTGAGGCCTTCAGGTCAGAGAGTTACTAAGAATCACAAAATTAACTTGTTTTTTCTTTCTTTCTTGTTTTTTATTGTGTTTCAGTGAAAGTTTACAGAACAAATTAGTTTCTCATTAAACAATTAATATATAAATTTATTGTGATACTGGTTGCCATCCCCATGATGGTCAACACTCTTTCCTACTCCACCCTGGTTTCCCCATTTCCATTTGTCCAGTTTTCCTGTCCTTTCCTGCCTTCTCGCCTTTCGTTTTGGGCAGGTGTGCCCATTTGGTCTCTGTCTACTTTATTGAACTAAGAAGCACATTCCTTACATATGTTATTGTTTGTTTTATAGAACTGTCTAATCTTTGGTTAAAGGGTAAACTTCCAGAGTGACTTCAGTACTAAGTTAAAAAGGTGTCTGGGGCCAAACTCTCAGGATTTACAATAATAACTTGTTACTATTACCCTTTCCTTGGTCTCGATATTTGAAAACATGCATAGAGAGGAATGAGGGATTTTTTTTTATCCCAATAAGTCCCCAGAAGTATTTGTTTCTCCCTCAGTGCTTTTTCTCATACATGTCATCTGAGGTGGTAGAGGCCTTTGCTAGAACACTCGTGGTCTAGCCAGAAATACATCTTTACATTAAGGATCAGGACATTCTGTGTTTCTAAAATCAAAGACAAAGCAAAGCTTGAAAATCAGTACAGGCTCTTAAGCTTCTTTCAGATCAATTATTCATGTGGTCTTCTTTAGGGTACTGTTAGTCCAGTCTCTGCAGCATTCTGCAGCATATACCCCTTGAATCTCATTCCTAGAAATAGCTACACTGTAAAATCTCCCTATGTTTGCTCCTTGGTTTCCAGTCACCAGCTTAGCTGCTCTAAAACTTAAGTGATCCTTTGGCCTTTGACTTCTCATGACTGACACCTATGTGAATTCTGGAACTTTGGCCCATTGAGAAATATGGGAAGACTCACATTCAAGTTTGTGAATCACATTATTTAAGATGCCAGTGCTGCCAACATTAATATATAGTATCTCCATCTGAAAGGGTGGTAAGGACTTCTTCCTACAGTCAGATGATAAATGAAAACTCAGCCCTAGTGTTTGAAATTCAATTAGCCCATGTGCTGCCATCTAGCCAACACTCTAAAGTTCTCTAATACCTCCACCTGAAGCAAAATATTCTTACAAAATTATCTGTGCAAAATAGCATAACCCAGCTTTTCTATTATATCATGCCTATCCCAGTAATAGTGTACCTTTCCAAATAAAAAGTAAGCATAACCAGATAAAAGCCTTTTTGGTCCCTGTCATGGATTGACTTGTGTCCCCTCAGAATATCTGTCAACTTGGCTAGGTCATGATTCCCAGTATTGTGTGATTGTCTACCATTTTGTCATCTGATGTGATTTCCGTATGTGTTGTAAATCCTATCAGTATGATGTAGTGAGATAGATCAGTGGCAGTTATATTGATGAGATCTACAAGATTAGATAGTGTCTTAAGCCAATATCTTCTGAGATATAAAAGAGAGAAGCAAGCAGAGAGTGGGGACCTCATACCACCAGGAAAGCAGTCCCCACTGTGCTGAGATTCTTCCAGACCAAGGGAAGACTGATGACAAGGACCTTCTTCCAGAGCCAACAGAGAGAGAAAGTCTTCCCCTGGAGCCGGTGACTTGAATTGGACTTCTAGCCTACTGGACTGTGAGAGAATAAACTTCTCTTTGTTAAAGTCATCCACTTGTGGTATTTTGGTTATAGGCAGCACTAGATGACTAAGACAGTCCCTTTGCGTTTTCATAATCTACTCATGTATTCATTGCATTTTTGATTCATTCATTCATTTATTGAAAAGCATATATGAAGCCCAAAGCTGTAGCTGTCATCTTGTAACAATAAGGTGATGAAGTATAAAATACTATTACTCTTCAATTTCCAAACCCTCTCTCCTTCATGGAAAGATGCAAAACTATGCTCCTTGACGCATATATCTGATTTTGGTCGATAAAATGTGGGTTGAAATAGCATATATCACTTCCAGGCTGAGACAGTGAAAACCCCTATGCAATACTCCTGTCTCTCTCTTCCTTGGTGGTGTTAAACATGGAAGTATTGTGCTGAGATGGCAAAGCCATTAGATCAAAGTGACTTGGATTGTTTCCTCACTTCACTGAGGAGAGCTGCACTGGAGATTCAGTTGGAGCCACGTTGGACTTGGCATATGAATAATAAACTTTGGTTGTGTAGATCCCCTAAGGTACGAGTTCTTAAATGTCACAGCAGGACTTAGCTTACCTTAACTAATAAAAGTGGTGAGCATAGGATGAAGGCTTATGCACTAAAGGTAGTACAGCACAAATATGAAAATAGTTCTGTTCCCAAAAGTATTAGTGAGCTTCCCTACCAGCCCTGAATGTGGACTTCTTACTTCGAGATTTCTTAATGAATCAAACAAACCCCTGTTTGTTAATGAGACTTGGTTGTTTTTGTTTTGTTTTTGCAACTGAAAGCATTGCAGACTGATATAATATGCATATGCACTCTACCTCAGCATATTACTAAATAGCAGAGTATAATATATAAATGTTTCTCTCTTTATTCATCTTGTCCCTGGGCCCCTGTAAGCAGTTTTCACACCAATGATGACCCAGAGAAATAACCTGAGTGTGTATGACCATTGAGGATACATTGACCCTGGACAGATCAATGAAATTCAAGAACTTTCTCCTTACTGCATAGTGTAAATTTTCTCGTTTTAAAATAGCCTTGCCTTTCTTTGTTCACGATGCTGAAAGCACAGAGAACAACAGTTGCTTAACATTTGAAAACTCTGGACCTATTTGAATAATATTATTCTGCAGTGTGAAGCAAAAAAAAAAAAAAAAAGAAAAATCCACGTTTTACTCTCTCTTATCCCAAGCTGATGTGTGCTTTGTTAGTTTTTACTGGATAAATGTAAGAACTGTCAAAGGACAAACTTGCAAAACAAAATAAACCGTTTGTTCCTTTCTTTTCCTGTCTCAGATCCAACAGCTTTTCAGATTTAGTATCCATTTATTAGAACAGTTTGAAATTACTTATTGGAATTTCTTAGTACTCTTTCATAAGTCCAATGAACAAGTGTAATTATGTTTGGTAGATCAATTCATCCATCGTACTTTGCCCTGAAAATACAGTAGAGTTACTGAAAAACAGCAAATGGCCTGATTGTTTAATTATACCAGGTAAACTGGTAACTTTTGATAGAAATAATCAATTAAAAATGAAATAATAAATCTTACATGTTGGACAATCTAACCAATTAGGTAGATTTTCTTTTCCCAAAGTCACATATCAAATTAATGGGCATAAATTCACCACCTACACAAGTTGCTTTCATAGACCATAAATTGCTCATATGTAAGTTCAAGTTGAAGCTGAAGAAAATTAAATCAAATGCACAAGAGCCAATATACAACCTTGAGTATATCCCACCTGAATTTAGAGGCCATGTCAAGAATAGATTGACTCATTGAACACTAATGACCAAATATCAGGCGAGTTGTGGGATGACATCAAGAACATCATACATGAAGAAAGCAAAAGATCATTAAAAAGACAGGAGAGAAAGAAAAGACCAAAATGGACATCAGAAGAGACTCTGAAACTTGCTCTTGAACATAGAGCTGCTAAAGTGAATGGAAGAAAAGACGAAGTAAAAGAACTGACCAGAAGATTTCAAAGGGTAGCTCAAGAAGACAAAGTAAGGTATTATAATGAAGTGTGCCAAAACCTGGAGTTAGAAAACCAAAAGTGAAAAACAAGCTCAGCATTTCTCAAGCTGAAAGAACTGAAGAAAAATTCAAGCCTCAAGTTGCAATATTGAAGGAGTCCATGGGCAAAATATTGAAGCATCAAAGAAGATGGAAGGAATACACAGAGTCTCTGGACAACAAAGAATTGATTGACATTCAGCCATTTCTGGAGGTAGCATATGATCAAGAGCCTATGGAACTGAAAGAAGTCCAAGCTATGTTGAAGGGATTGGCAAGAAACTAGGTTCCAGGAACTGACAGAATACCAACTGAGATGTAACAATAAACAGATGCAGTACTGGAGGTGCTCGCTTGTCTATGCCAAGAAATTTGGAAGACTGCTATGTGGCCAATGGCCTGGAAGAGATACATATTTGTCTCCATTCCAAAGAAAGGCAATCAAACAGAATGTGGAAATTTTCAAATTATATCATTAATATCACGTACAAGTAGACTTTTTTTAATTGTACTTTAGATGAAGGTTTACAGAGCAAATTAGTTTCTCATGAAACAATTAATACACATATTGTTTCATGACATTGGTTGCGAACCCCTGACGTGTCAACACTCTCCACTTCTTGACTTTGGATTTCCATTACCAGCTTTCCTGTATCCTTCTGCCTTCTCATCCTTGCCCCTGGGCTGGTGTGTCCATTTAGTATTATTTTATTTTATGGATCTGTCTAATCTTTGGCTGAGGGGTGAACCTCAGGGGTAACTTCAGTACTGAGTTAAAAGGGTGTCTGGAGACCATACTCTTAGGGTTTCTCCAGTCTCTGTCAGACCAGTAAGTCTGGTATTTTTTTGTGAGTTAGAATTTTGTTCTACATTTTTCTCCAGCTCCGTCCAGTACCCTCTATTGTGATCCCTGTCAAAGAAGTCAGTGGTGGTATCCGGACACCAACTAGTTGTGCTGGACTTAGTCTGGAATAGGCTGTAGTAGTTGTGGTTCATTAGTCTTTTGGACTAATCTTTCCCTTGTGTCTTTGTTGTGTTTTGTTTCTTTCCTCATTCTCCCTTGCTGGTGCTGGTGGACCAGTGGAGTATTTTAGATTGCCGCTCACAAGCTTTTAAGACCCCAGAGGCTACTCACCAAAGTAGGATGTAGAACATTTTCTTTATAAACTATGGTATGCTGATTGAGCTAGATGTCCCCTGAGACCATGGACTGTAGCCCTCAGCCCAGTAATTTGGTTCTTCAGGGAGTTTGGATGTGTCTATGAAGCTCCCATGACCTTGCCTTGGTCAAGTTGTACTGACTTCCCCAGTACTGTGTGCTGTATTACCCTTCACCAAAGTAAAAACTTATCTATTGTCTAGTTAGTGTTTTCCCCTCCCCTTTCTCCCCTCCTAATAGCTGTCATAGATGCTTTCCTTCTGTCTGTAAACCTTTTCATGAGTTTTTATAATAGTATTCTCATACAGCATATGTCCTTTTGTGATTATTTCACTCAGCACAATGCCCTGCAGATTCATCCATGTTTTGAGATGTTTCACCGATTCTTCCTTGTTCTTGTTTGTTGCATAGTATTCGATTGTGTGTGTGAACCATAGTTTCTTTATCCATTTATCTGTTGATGGGAACTTAAGTTGTTTCCATCTTTTTGCTATTGTGAATAACACTGAAATGAATATGGATGTACATATGTCTATTCATTTGATGGCTTTTATTTCTCTAGGATATATTCCTAGGAGTGAGATTGCTGGATCATATTGTATTTCTATTTCTAGCTTTTTGAGGAAGTACCATATCGTTTTCCAAAATGGTTGTACCATTTTACATTCCCACCAGCAGTGCATAAGAATTCCAAGCTCCCCTAAGCATCTCCAACATTCGTTATTTTCTGTTTTTTTGAAAAGTGCCAATAATGTTGGGGTGAGATGGTATCTCATTGTAGTTTTGATTTGCATTTCTCTAATGGCTAGTGATCGAGAGCGTTTCCTCATGTGTCTGTTAGCCACCTGAATGTCTTCTTTGGTGAAATGTTTGTTCATATCCTTTGCCCATTTTTTTAATTGGATTATTTCTCTTTTTGTTGTAGAGGTATTGGATTTTCCTATAGATTTTAGACATTAGACTTTTGTCAAGTTTGTCATAGCTAATTTTTTTCCCAGTCTGTAAGCTTTCTTTTTACTCTTTTAGTGAAATCTTTTAATGAGCATAAGTTTTTAATTTTAGAAGATCCCAGTTATCTAGCTTATCTTCTAGTGTTTTTGTATTGGTAGTTATGGATGTACCCTATTTATGCCATGTATTAAGGCCTCTAGCCTTGACTTTATTTTTTTCTTCCATGATCTTTATAGTTTTTTGGTTTTATATTTAGGTCTTTGATCCATTTTGAATTAGTTTTTGTGTAAGGTGTGTGAGGTATGGGTCCTGTTTCATTTTTTTGCAGATGGACATTCAGTTTTGCCAGTGCTATTTGTTAAAAAGACTGTCTTTTCCCCATTTAATGGACTTTGGGCCTTTGTCGAAGATCAGGTGACAGTAGGTATATGGATTTACATTTTGGTTCTCGATTCTGTTCCATTGTTCAATGTGTCTGTCGTTGTACCAGTACCAAGCTGTTTTGACTACTGTAGCTGTATAGTAGTTTCCGAGGTCAGGTAGTGTGAGTCTTTCTACTTTCTTCTTTTTCTTCAATAGTGCTTTACTTATCTGGGCCTCTTCCCTTTCCATATAAAGTTAATGATTAGTTTTTCTATCTCTTTAAATAATGCTGTTGGTATTTGTATTGGGATTGCATTGCATTTGTAGATTGCTTTAGGTAGAATGGGAAACCCTGGTGGTGTAGTCGTTAAGAGCTATGGCTGCTAGCCAAAAGGTCAGCCGTTTGAATCCACCACGTGCTCCTTGGAAACGCTATGGGGCAGTTCTACTCTGCCCTATAGGGTTGCTGTGAGTCAGAACAGATTCGATGATAATGGATTTTTTAGTAGAATTGACATTTTCACAATGTTGAATCTACCTATCCATGAGCATCATATTTTTTCCATTTACATGATTTTTTGCAGTAGTGTTTTGTAGTTTTGTTTGTATAGGTCTTTCACATCCCTGGTTAGATTAATTCCTAAGTATTTTATTTTTTTACGGGCTATTATAAATGGTATTGCTTTCTTGATTTCCTTTTTGTAGTTCCCTTTATTGGTGTATAGGAATCCAACTGATTTTTGTATGTATCCTGCTACTCGGCTGAATCTATTAGTATCAGAAATTTTCTTGCGGAGTCCTTTGTGTTCTCTTTGTATAGTGTCATATCATCCACAAGTAGGTATAGTTTTACTTCTTCCTTACCAATTTGGATGCCCTTTATTTCTTTTTCTTGATTTGTTGCTCCAGCTAGGACTTCCAGCACAATGTTAAATAGAAGTGGTGATAAAGGACATCCTTGTCTTGTTCCTGTTCTCAGGGGGAATGTTTTCAGCCTCTCTCCATTAAGAATGATGTTGGCTGTTGTTTTTTTATAGATAACCTTTATTATGTTGAGGAATTTCCCTTCTAAACTATTTTATTGAGAAGTTTTTCTCAGGAATGGATGTTGGTCTTTATCAAATGCCTTCCTGTACTTTCTGTCTGAGTTCTTTGGTGGCTGTAGCCCAAGATTGTGAATCTATGCCACGTTAGCTGGTAGGGGACCTCCATTCCTTAGCTCTCCTCATTCTCTGTTCTCTGTCAGTTCGTTATTCCATTCGGTGCTTGGTTGAGTTCTTTATTTCTTGATTTGATGCTTAGGGTTCCAGGATTGATGTTTCTATCTGTTTTACTTAGTTTTTCAGGTCTTTGCTGCAGAGGGACATAATGGTACTTCTGTCTATAGCGCCATGTTGGCTCTGCATCTGCAAGTAAAATTTTGATGAAGATAATTCAAAAATGGTTGCAGCAGTATGTTGACAGGGAACTGTCATAAATTCAAGCCAGATTCAGAAGGTGATGGAACGAAGGATATAATTGCTGATGTCAGATGGATCTTGGTTGAAAGCAGAGAATAACATAAAGATGTTTACCTGTGTTTTATCAACTATTCAACTGTATGGATCATAACAAATTATGGATAAAATTGGGAAGAATGGGAATTCCAGAACACTTAATTGGACCCATGAGGATCCTGTATATAGACAAAGAGGTAGTCATTCAAACAGAACAACAAGGGAATACTGCATGGTTTAAAGAAAGGAAAGGTGTGTGTCAGGGTTGCAGACTTTCGCCATACTTATTCAATTTTGTAATCTGAGCAGCTAGACTATCTGAAGAAGAATGCAGCATCGGGATTAGCAGAAGACTCATTAATAACCTGTGATATGCAGATGACACAACCTTGCTTGCTAAAAGCAAAGCAAGCTTGAAGCACTTACTGATGAAGATCAAAGTTCACAGCCATCAGTATGGATTACATGTCAACACAAAGAAAACAAAAATCCTCACATATGAACCAACATCATGGTAAACGGAGAAAAGATTGACATTGTCATGGATTGAATTATGTCCCCCCAAAAAATGTGTGTATCAGTTTGGCTGGGCCATGATTCCCAGTACTATGTGGTTGTCCTCCATTTTGTGACTGTAATTTTATGTTACAGAGGATTAGGGTGGAACTGTAACACCCTTACTAAGATCACATCCCTGATCCAATGTAAAGGAAGTTTCCTTGGGGTGTGGCCTGCACCACCTTTAATCTTACAAGAGATAGAAGGAAAGAGAAGCAAGCAGAGAGTTGGGAACCTCATACTAGCAAGAAAGCTGTGCTGGGAGCAGAGCGTGTCCTTTGGGCCTGGGGTTCCTGTGCAGAGAGGCTCCTGGACCAGGGGAAGATTGATGACATGGACCGTCCTCCAGAGCTGACAGAGAAAGCCTTCCCCTGGAGCTGGTGCCCTGAATTTGGACTTGTAATGTACTAGACTGTGAGAGACTACATTTCTCTTTGATAAAGCCATCCACCTGTGGTATTTCTGTTATAGCAGCGCTAGATGACTAAGACAGTCTTTGTCAAGGGTTTCATTTTACTTGGATCCACAATCAGTTTCCATGGAAGCAGCAGTCAAGAAATCAAAAGACACATTGCATTGGGCAAATCTGCTGCAAAGACCTTTTTAAAGTGTTAAAAAGCAAAGATGTCACTTTAAGGGCTAAGGTGCGCCTGATCCAAGTGATAGTATTTTCAATCGCCTCATATGCGTGTGAAAGCTGGACAATGTATAAACAAGACCAAAGAAGAAATGATGCCTTTGAATAACGGTGTTGGTGAAGAGTATTGAACATACCATGGACTACCAGAAGAACAAACAAATCTGTCTTGGAAGAAGTACAGTCAGAATGCTGTCTCATATACTTTGGACATGTTATTAGGGGGCCCTAGTCCCTGGTGGTGCAATGTGTAAGAGCTATGGCTGCTAGCCAAAAGGTTGGCAGTTCAAATACACCAGCTCCTCCTTGGAAACCCTATGGAGCAGTTCTACTCTGTTCCATAAAGTCATTATGAGTCGGAATCGACTTGACAGCAAAAGTTTTTTTTGTTTTTGTTTTTGTTGTTTTAAGTCCTGAAGAAAGACATCATGCTTGGTAAAGTAGAGGGCCAAGGAAAGTGAGGAAGACCGTAAACGAGATGAATTGACACAGTGATGGTAATGATGAGCTGGATCATAGCAATGATTGTGAGGCTGGCACAGGATTGAGCAGTGTTCCATTCTGTTGTACATAGGATTGCTATGAACTGGAACCTACTGGCCGGCACCAAATAACAACAACAACATACATACAACTTACTGATAGAATCTTATCTACTTAATGTGTGTTATCTACATTATGAAAATTCTAACAAAGCCTAAAATACTGAAGAGGATAGACATGAGTGATCATTTAACATCAATTCTAATGACAAGTTTTTCCATCAAGATAGGGAAATTAACCTATTATTTTATTTTCACTTCCACAAACATGAAATACCTTGAGATATTCTAATCAATTTTGTTTACACCCAGTGTAATATCTCAGCACGTCTTCACTATTGAGATGTAAGAGTGTATATTTATCTTTCTCATGACTATTTCCTTTTCCTGTATAAAAACACTGCAAAAAATGCAAAACATGTCATTCAATTCAACACATATTTATTGAGGACAGATTAAGTGAGGAGTACAGGGATTGTTATAGCTCCCCAGGTATCCTCATGTTGTCACTACGAATCTCTACTGAACTCTGCCATTTAATTAAATCAATCAAATCACTTCTCTGAGAGCACATTCTACTGTTTTACTACTGCTAGTGTATGGTTTTCCAAACAAGAGCGCTATTTGTTTTACAGTCATGAGGTCTATTCCAATTCCTTATATATAATAGGAGCCCCTAAACTATTTGTTGAAAGAATAAAGAATTGATGTCTTTTTATATTAATAACTAAGTGATGAGACGGAATCTTTAAGAAAAGAACCAGGTGAGGAAGCTAATGGTCCCTATTTCAATGGAAAGCTCTCTACATTAAGAGAGTAAATATCAAGAGATATATGTAAGGAGATATTTTTACCACAATTTTTCAAATGGTATGGGCTTAACACAAACATCCACCATTGCCTTACATGATGAGCCAGCTCTCCAGCTGGGAATTGGTTAATATCCATCCACTCAAACAACAAACTCAAAAACATGCGTTAACATTGATTCATTGACACTAAATAGAGATATAAGTATCATTAGACATGGAAGCATTATATAAGTTTATTTTGTTTAAAAGGATTATTTTTTGTGGCAAGAATAAAATTAAAAGAAACATCTGAAATCATGATAATGATTACCTTTGGGGAAAAAGAATGAGGCATGAAAAGGGTTTCTATTGTCTTGGCAGTATTTTACTTATTTATTTAAAGTGCCATTAATTTATCTGTACAGTCATTATGTATTTTCTTTATGTTTGAACTATTTTAATATCCAAATTTTATTATAAAAGATATACAACCATTTTTAAGACGACAAATGAAGACTTCAGTTTTAGATATCTTGAATCTGAAGTGCCAACTGTGGAGGTGCTCAGTAAATAATTTTATATGTACCCTTAAAGCTCAGGAAAATATGCTGGTTTAGAAATTAATATTTTGAAGTTATCAGCAGTTCCATCAGAACTGATAAAAATGTTAAGAATTTATAATTAGGCAATATGCCCAGAATTAAACTTTGGAATGCAGTCACACACTCAATTAGTAAAAAAGACCTTTTGTTTAGTATCATCCTCTGTGCATCTCCTAGAATTATCATAAGGAAGGATGAACAGTCAAGCACAGCATTCAGGCAGTTGAAGCGAATGATAAACATCAATTTACTATGTTAAACTTTTTTTGAAAAATCTTGAAAGTGCAGTTGTAGAATATATGGAAAGAAATTTCTGAAGAAACTGGGATTGGTAAACATTGCTGTGATGGATGCTGTGATACACCACTTAGATCTCCTTCAGTAGTGAAGGATTTATTTCTGTAGTGACTAAGAGTCTGTAGGCATATAGCCCTTAACTTTGAAGAATTTATGAAGATCGTCATGATTAAAGAATTTGCCTCACCCAAGTTCACATCCCCTGACCAAGATAGTCTACATCTAATGATTGATGGATGCTGGGGTGTAAAGATCCAGCCTCCTTGCCCTAATTTAAGACAATTATGATGTTATCTTAGCTTCAGAACTCCCCATAGGGTTGGCAGAGACTTCCACTGAGAATGTATCACAGCTCAACTTCTCCCTCTGCCCAGTTATGTTTCATTTATCTTCAATTGTTGATCCCAAAGAAACTTTTGCATGCTAATTCCATCTCAGAAACTGTTTCATATGGAATCTAAACTGTGATAATTACACAATACTGCAGAAATATGTGCTAAAATACACACACACGTACCCACATTGAGCATAGTTTCACTGGTGTAAGTATATGCAAAGAAGCCTTATCATACTCCATCCAAAAGTGAATGGGAGTTGAAAAAACCCTTCTTCAAATATAGGCAGTTTTAAGAAGAATATTCCCTTTAAAGACACTGGGATAATAATTATATTACCTCAGAAAGGTATAAGATCAATATGTCCTTTTTTTTTTAAATTGAGTGTAATTTGAAAAATCCACCACTCATCTGTCAGTTTGTCGTATTGTGGTGGCTTTCATGTTGCTGTGATGCTGGAAGCTATGCCACTGATACTATAAATATCAGCAGGTTTACTCATGGTGGAGAGGTTTCAGGAGAGCTTCCAGACTAAGAAAGACTAGGAAGAAGGACCTGGCAGTCTAGTTCTTTAAAAAATTGGCCAGTGAAACCTTATGAATAGCAGCAAAACAATATCTGATATAGTGCCAGAAGATGAACCTCTCAGATTGGAAAGCACTCAAAATATGACTGAGGAAGTGCTACCTCCTCAAAGTAGAGTTGATCTTAATGATGTGGATGGAGTCAAGCTTTTGGAACCTTCATTTGCTGATGTGGAAAGACTCAAAGTGAGAAGAAATAGCTGCAAACATCCATTAATAATTGGAACATGGGATGTATGAAGCATGAATCTAGAAAAAATGGAAGACGTCAAAAATGAAATGGAATGCATAAACATTGATATACTACTAAGCATTAGTGATTTGAAATTAACTGGTATTGGCCATTGGGAATCAGACAATCATATGGTCTACTATGCCAAGAATGACAAATTGAAGATGAATGACATCACATTCTTCATCAAAAAGAATATTTCAAGATCTATCTTGAAGTACAATGTTGTCAGTGATAGGATAATATCCCTACACTTATCAGGAAGATCAGTAAATTCAACCATTATTCAAATTTACACACCATCACTAAGGACAAAGATGAAGAAATTGAAGATTTTTACCAATTTCTGCCATCTGAAATTGATCAAACATGCAATCAAGATGCATTGATAAGTACTGGTGATTGGAATGTGAAAGCTGAAAACAAAGAAAAAGGATCATTCATTGGAAAATATGGCCTTGGTGATAGAAAAACATCAGAGATCGCATGATAGAATTTTGCAAGACCAGCCACTCCTTTATTACAAATATCTTTTTTCAACAATATAAACAGTGACTATACATGTCGTCCTTGCCAGATGGAATACACAGGAATCAAATTGACTACCTCTGTGGAAAGTGACAATGGAGAAGCTCAATATCATCAGTCAGAACAAGGCCAGAGGCTGACTGTGGAACAGACAATCATTAGATCATAGGCAAGTTCAAATTGAACTGAAGAAAATTAGAACAAGTCTAAGAAGCCAAAATACGACCCTGAGTATATCCCACCTGAATTTAGAGACCATCTCAAGGACAGATTTGACACATTGAACAGTAATAACTGAAGGCCAGTAGAATTGTGAAATGACATCACAGAAATCATATATGAAGAAAGCAAGAGGTCATTAACAAGATGGGAAAGAAAGAAAAAACCAAAATGGATGTCAGAAGACACTTTGAAACCTGCTCTTGAATGTAGAGTAGCTAAAGCAAATGATGGAGTAAAAGCGCTGAACAGATTTCAAAGGGTGCTTCGAGAAAACAAAGTATTACAATGAAATGTGCAAAGACCTGGAGCTAAAACCCAAAAAGGACAAACATGCTCGGCATTTCTCAAGATGAAAGAATTGAAGAAAAAAATTTAAGCCTTGAGTTACAATACTGAAGAATTCTTTGGGCAAAATATTGAACAACACAGGAAGCATCAAAAGAAGATGGAAGGAATACACAGTCACTGTACCAAAAAGAATTGGTCAATGTTCATCCATTTCAGGGGGTAACATATGATCAAGAATCAATGGTACTGAAGGAAGAAGGCCAAGCTGCACTGAAGGTATTGGCAAAAACAAAGCTCCAGGAATTGACAGAATACCAGTTTAGATGTTTCAACAGATGGGTGCAGTGCTGGAGTTGCTCACTCGTCTATGTCAAGAAATTTGTAAGACATCTAACAGGCCAATCTAATGGAGAAATCCATATTTGTGCCCATTCCAAAGAAAGGTGATTCAACAGAATGCCAAAATTATTGAATAAAATCCCTAATATCACAGGCAAGTAAAATTTTGCTGAAGATCATTCAAAAGCATTTGCAGCAGTACATCGACAGGAGACTGCCAGATATTCAAGCGAGATTCAGAAGAGGATGTGGAGACAGGGATACCATTGCTGATGTTAGAATGATCTTGGCTGAAAGCAGAGAACACCAGAAAGGTGTTTACTGTGTTTTGTGGACTATACAAAGGCGTTTGACTGTCTGTGTATCATAACAAATTATGAATAGCATTGCGATGAATGGGAATTTCGGAACCCTTAATTGTGCTCGTGCGGAACCTGTACATAGACCTACAGGTAGTGGTTGGAACAGAACACGGGAATACATCGTGGTTTAAAGTCAGGAAAGTTGTGTCAGGGTTGTATCCTTTCACCATGCTTTTTCAAATCTCTATGCTGAGAAAATAATCTGAAAAGCTGGACTATATGAAGAAAAATGGAGCATCAGGATTGGAGGAAGACTCATTAACAACCTGTGTTATGCAGATGACACGGCCTTACCTGCTGAAAGTGAAGAGGACTTGAAGCACTTACTTATGAAAACCCGTGACTACAGCCTTCAGTATGGATTTCACCTCAACGTAAAGAAAACAGAAATCCTCACAACTGGACCTATAAGCGATATCATGATAAACAGAGAAACCATTATAAGTTGTCAAGGATTTTATTTCACTTGAATCTGCAATCAGTACTCATGGAAGCAGCAGTCAAGAAATCAAATGACATATTACATTGGGCAAATTGGCTGCAAAAGATGTTTTTAAAGTGTTCAAAAGCAAAGATATCACTTTGAGGACTAAGGTTTGCCTGACCCAAGCCATGGTATTTTCAATTGCTTCATATGCATGTGAAAGCTGGACAATGAATACGAAATACTTAAGATGAATTCACACCTTTAAATTATGGTGTTGGCAAAGAATATTGCATATAACATGGACTTCCAGAAGAACAAACAAATCTGTCTTGGGAGAAGTACAGCCAGAATGCTCCTTGAAGCAAGGATGGTGAGACTTTTTCTCAGGTACTTTGGACAGGTTATCAGGACAGACCAGTCCCGAGAGAAGGACATCATGCTTGGTAAAGTAGAGGGTCAGCAAACAAGTGGATCCCTAGAGAAGGACATCATGCTTGGTAAAGTAGAGGGTCAGCAAACAAGTGGAAGACCCTCAATGAGATGGATTGACACAGTGGATGCAACAATGAGATCAAGCATAACAATGATTGTGAGGATGGCACAGGATTGGGCAGTACATAGGGTCACTATGAATGGCAACCGACTTGATGACGCCTAACAAAAACAACAACAATTTGAAAATAGTTATATGCTTGATTGACTATTAGGGAAGAGAGAAGGATAATAAGGTAAGTTTGTCTCTAAAAGAGATTTAATATGATGGATTCCGAAGCAAGTAGAAGGGGATAAATTGAAATAGACTGAGGGAGCACTTAAACTACAGATAGAAGAAAAGCAGATAATGTAATTGCAATGACGTTTGTATTTAAGGTATACCATTTTGGATTTTCTTATCCAATTGTTTTATTTTCTCTCTGATTAAAAAAATGAAGCAAAATTCCCTGAGAAAGTTGTGGAGTAGAGGATATGGTTGGGTAATTTTTTGTTTTATTTTGTTTTTTTAAGCTGACCATGTATAATATGGAAAAATCAAATAATTACTTTTGTCCAAGTTTGCTTTTTAGTTCAGGGAGAATAATGGTTTGCTTTTTAGTTCAGGGAGAATAATAGTGGGCAAGGAGTTTGAGAGTACTTTCAAATGGGAATTTAAATAATGGACTAAAGATATTAAGCTGAATAAATAAATATATGAAGAGAGGAGTGAGGTACTATAGACAAAGTAATAAATGAGGTAGGATAAAGTAAGAGTGTTTCAAGTTAGAAGGGTATAGCCAGAAAATGTGATATTGTGAGAATAAAGGAACAAGAGTGTCTAAGCTAGAAACACTGCATTTACAAAATATGATAATCTAATCAGATATTAGAAAAGAAAAATTTGTTCAGGTGATAACAAGATGCAGGATATTGTATGTTTAGACAATGAAGATCGAGGAGTTGAGCATGTTAAAGAAATGAGAGACTAGAATCTTAGATGGGTAACTTCTAAAAGCACTGAAATCATTGCAAGAGAGGTGTGGAGCTAAATATATATATTAAAAAAAAAAAAGAAACTAAGTTTGTTGTCAATATATTCAATGTATATCTGGGAGTGACCAGAAGGTTTATAGATCATAGTGGTCTAGTTGGATGGAAACATTAGCTTCTAGGAACTGGACTAATATAGATATCTAGTATTCTGGACAAGAAAAGTGCTGACCCATACTCTGATCCAGTGGTACAATGTGAATGGGCAGTACTCAATTAAAATGATTGCATGGGAAGGTAACTTATTGGTTAAAGAGACATGGTAAAGGTATAATACATAAACATTTTGAAATATATGGAACTATGTGGGCTTGTGGAATAGAGGACTGAAGAGCAAGAGAAACAGCTGACAGTTGGGAAATTGGAAAAAGGAAGCTCTAAGCAGTTAGGATGAGAATATGGGATAAAACACATAACTATAATGGCTTAAATTTGAATAATAAGAAAGATGACAGATCTATAATACACAGATGAGTTAACTGGCTTCAGAAATTTCTGAATAGAATCCTGGTAGAATATTTACTTAGTGTTGGCATAAGTCAAGGTCCTAGTATTATTAGGGTTATGGTGACAGTAACAGCCACTAAATATCTACATATTAGTTGAATTAGATTTGTACCTGTAAAATGCTAAAAACATTTCAATCTAATCATCAAAGGGCTTTTCTTTGAGGTAAAAGGGGTAACTGATGCCACTCACTTTGGCTGTAAGTAATATGCTTATCTGTCATCTATCTATGCATTTATATATGCATGTATGTAGATAGGCAGATATGTATCTATCTATATAGGGTTGCTATGAGTCAGAATCGACTCGATGGCAACGGGTTTATAAATAAAGAGATTGACTAGCTATCTATATATTTATTTATCTATCTATATCTTTCTATCTATGTATGAGGTGGTACTATTTTAAACAGCATAGAGGTGATTATTAAATAAATTCTGATCATTTTATTTAAAATCAATTTCTTTCTCTTTAGTATTATTACAGACATATATTCAGGTTTAAATATACTATCTTACTTCTTTTTTTTGTATTTGTGCCTAATGTTTTACATTCATAATCTCTTTTTCCTTGATTTATTTTGGGTAAATTAATTATTAATTTAATGTTTCATTTCACCCTCTATTAGTTTCTTATTTATACACTCTCATTTTTGTATTTTACTCTTCACACTGGGTATTATGAAATACATGTTTTATTTACTGAAGATAATATAAATTGGTCCTTTAACCATGTCTTAAAAATAAGAGTTCTGAGAATATTTTAAGTTGTATATTTAGCTTCTGCTTTATGCCTCATTATTGCCATCGATTATAATTCTCTAAATGCTTAGGACTCCAAAACATATTGCTGTTATTGTTCTGTATAGTCAATAAAATTTTAGATATAACCACATACATACCATTGTCTCTACTCTTGAAGTCTATTTTAGATGTGTTACCATTGTTTTGTTGTGTGTGTGTCTGTTGTTATTAAAATTTCTTAGTTATTGTTTATCTGAAAATATCTTTATTTAACCTAAATTTTTTTGGTACACTTTACTTTTAGAGCATTTTTAGGTTTAGAGAAAAGCTGCATGGGACATACAGAGAGTTCCCATATACCCCATCTCTCTGCTGCATCGTTCTCCTATTATTAACTTGCATTAGTGTGGTACATTTATTACAATTAGTGAACCAATACTGATACATTATTATGAGCTAAATTCCATAGATTATATTGGGGTCATCCTTTTTGTTTCACAGTTCTATGGGTTTTAACAAATGTGTACTATTATATATCCACCATTATAGTGTCATGCAAAATCCCTTCACTGACCTTAAAATGTCCTGTGTTCCACCTAGTCATCCGTCCTCTCCTACCCTAAACCCCTAGCAACCACTGATCTTTTCACTGGATCTATAGTTTACTTTATCCCAGAATGATATATGGTTGGAATCATACAGTATGTAGCTTTTTCAGATTGGCTTCTTTCACTTAGCTATATGCATTTATGGTTCCTCCAAGTCTTTTCATAGCTTGATGGCTCATTTTTTTTTTTATAAAATAAGTCAACTATGTGTACTTGTAAGTCTGCAATAATTTTTATCTTTATATTTGGTTAGTTTTGTCCATTCTCAATCTTGAGTATGATTAATGAGCACTGGACATTATAAAAAAAATTGTAGAAATTATTTAATAATTTGATGATCCAGAGAAGGTATATTTTTGTTTTGTCTTTCAGTTAGATTAAGAGTAATCTTCTTTATCTAATTAGAGTTTGGCATGATTCAATATTAGGCTTCATTCTTTGTGTGGTCTATTTTCAGTTCACACTTACTCTTAGGCTACAACCATTTGGAGTGCTTGCTGAATGACTGAGTTTTCACTGGGTACTTGAACTCCCTTTTTGCTCCCCCAGTTCCATAGGTCAGCTGAAATTTTTTCATTTCTGTGATTCTCACCTCTAGTGCTCCTTTCCCAGCCCCCTTGGCTTCTTCACATTTCAATACCACTTTCTAATGGCTCAAGGGAAAAGCATCATCATCAGTCAGCCTTATTCTTCTGAAATCCCTTTCTTTCTCAGGGCTTGGCACTCAGATCCTACCTTTCTTGGTAACTTTGTGATGTCTTCATATGTTAGCTTTTCTAATTGTTCTCTTCAGATGGGTTGGTTCAAAACAAGCTAGATATCCATTGCAGAAGCATAGTTTCCTTTCTCTACATTATTTTTCTCAACATATGACAGTAAATTGTGCTTATTTTCCCAAGCCAGAGGAATTAAGAATCATCTTTATATTTGCTTTTCCCACTCCTTTATTTTTCTATAAATCAATATATCCAATGAATTTTTTTTTTTTTTAAATACTGTTCAATATTGCCCTCACCTCCAATATCCCCATGGCCACTGTCTTTTAATTTCTCAACCGGATTGAGAAAATGGTCCTCTAGCTTATCTTCCATCCTTGATTTTTGTTGCTCCCTTATTTTATTTTCACCCTGCTAGTAAGTATATTCATCTTAAAATTTATTGCTTATTATGTCATTCCTCTGCTGTAATTTCTGCAAACTATCTTCATATCTATGAAGATAAAATCCAAATCTTTTAGCATTGTGTATAATATTCTTCATGAACTGACATGTATTTATCTTAGTCTGACAGTTCCCACTCCCATGCTTACCCTATATGTTCTTGCCACAGTCAACTATTCTGGTGGGCTTTGAGCACGTTTTTTCTCGTTGTTTTTCCAGGACAAATTTAGATACTAGCTGCTCAATAATGACATCATGATCAATCTCAACCTTCATTCTGCTTCACAGGTAAATCTGGGTGCCCTATCCAGATTGCCTTATCCAGATGTACTTAAAGATCTAGGAGAACAAGCTGAGTAAAAAAAAAAAATATTTGTTTATAAACAGAAATATGACCGGTGCGGCTGTGGTGTGGTGAGTGAGAGGAGAAGAGGTATACAGGTCAGAGACAGAATTAAAAAAAAGTGGGGGAAATTGTTTGAAGCATGTTTTAAGAATCACTGGAATCATTTAGAAGGTTTTATGCAGGGCACCAAAGTGTCAAAAATCAACTCAGTACCTAATAAAAATAAGGCCTGTATCTAGCATTTGGTAGGTTTCAATATATATGGATCGAATAATTTATTTGAACAATTTATTATTTAGCTTAATACTTGGCATATGCAAAATATTTACTGAATATTGAAAAGGACAAAAAATGAGTATAGTACTGATTTTATCCTTAAGGTACTCACATGATCCTATTAGCAAAAATAGTGAACACAAATATATTTGTACATAAGGTCAAATATAAAAGAGAAATACATGAAAAAAATCACAGTTTTAAAAGAGGAAACATTTATGGTCCCATGAGACAGAAGAGAAAACTGTAAAAACTGAGTTTAAAAAAAAACTCATTTTGAAAAAAATTTACATCTACAAAGATTTTCTACAAGAGAGCTATCATCTCCTATATTTGTTTCACCTTGGTTCACCACTTGCTGATATTTTTTATATATTATTCTTCTCTTTCTTCTCATTATTCTTATTATTTTGCTCAACTTTTTAAAGTACATTGCAGACATTGTAAACTTTTACCCTAAGTATTTCAGCACATATCTACTAAGAACAAGATATTCTCTTACACCACCACAGAAGAGCTATTAAATTCAGAAATTTAAGAAATTTATCATTAACAGACACTATTTTCTAATATATACTCCATTTTCAATGTTCATAAATTGTTCTGGGGAGTTGTGGCCATGATAGTGGAATAATCAGAGGTGTCACTCCATCCCTCTGCAGCAAAGACCTGAAAAACCAAGAGAAACAGATACAAATGTCAGTCCTGGATACTTGAGCATCAAATGAAGGGACAAAGAACTAGATCGAATATTGAAAGGAAGAAGAAACTTACTGAAGACAGCAAAGAAGAAAAGACTGAGCTGAAGTGCCTAGCCAACTGGCCCAGCACAACAAGACCATCTTAAGAGAAAGACAGCTGCGATCCTGGGTGAGAAGCACTGGAGTCAACATTATGGAATTCCCATCAGGGCACAGAGAAACTGAGATGACACACCCAAATTGAAACAAGGTGATCAGCAGCACAAGCTCCCCCCCCCCATTCCTGCAGCCCAGGCCACCAGGTACCACAATCGGCCTGCCAGGGACCATCAGTGAAAGACTCTGTGTCACTTACCTAGTGACTGACCACCTGGACACTCTCAACCAGAACACCTGGAAACCTATAGTGTACACACACAATACCCAATCCAGTGCCAGTGAGAATGCTCTATGCACCCACATCCAGCTGACCGGCCAGACATATCATCTCACTAGCTATATCCTCAGCTGCCCCACAAGATCAGTGAACAGAGAACTGAGCTGTCACACCCAGTCGCTGTCCAGACAAGGCAGAGTCAGGTGGTGAGAACTCCAGTGCAGGCTTACTAGCAGCCAGAGTAGCACAAAAGCCCACCTACTTGGATATATCAAAACAAAATGAAAAATCAGGTTGCAGCAAACAACCATACACTAAAACAATAAATATAATAACACCTCGATGCCTCAGAGGCAACAGACAATATTGATCGCAGGAGAAGCAGGTCAAGATGGCTCCAGCAAGAGACCAAAATAAAGAACCAGATAAACTTCTGGGGGAAGGAATGATAATGAAACTACCTGAAAAGGATTTCAAAAGACTCACATACAGGGTTCTCCAAGAGATCAAGAAAGAGATTAAGGAAAACACAGAAAAAAACAAAGAAAACACAAAGAAGGCAATAGAAGAGTTCAGGAAAACAATACAAGAACAAAATGACAAAATAAATAGACAACTAGAAACCATACAAAAACAGCAACTAGAAATCCAAAAGTTTAACAATAAATTCTCAGAAATGGACAATTTAATAGAAGGATATAGGAGCAAAATTGAATTACTGGAAGACAGACTAAACAAAACTGAGGACAAATCCCTTGTTTGGGGAAAAATCAGAAAAAAGAATGAAGAAAGATTAAGAATTATGTGGGACACCATCAAGAGGAAAAATTTGTGCATGATCAGAGTTCCAGAACAGGAGGAGGCATTGGAAAAGACAGAGAAAATTGTTGAAGATTTGCTGAAATAAAACTTCCCTTATAACACAAAAGACAAGATAACCATCCAAGAAGCTCAGCAAATCCCTTAAAGGACAGACCACAAAGGAAAGTCACGAAGACATATCATAATCAAATTTACCAAAATCAAAGACAAAGAAAGAATCCTGAGAGCAGCTCAGAAAAAACAAAAAGTCACTAACAAAGGGAACCAATAAGACTATGTTCTGATTACTCAGCAGGAACCATACAGCCAAGAAGGCAATGGGATAATGTAAAAACCTTGAAAGAATAAAACTGCCAACCAAGAATTATATATCCAGTAAAATTGTCTTTCAAATACAATGGCAAAATTAGGACATTTCCAGACCACCAGAAATTAAGGAAATTTGTAAAAATCAGACCAAGGTTATAAAAAATAATACCGGAAGTCCTTAAAATAGAAGATCATCAACATCAGAGAACAACTTGAGATTAGGACACGGGTCAGTATCAACCAGATACCAACTCTGATAAAGAAGTCTCAAAAATAAAACAAAGTTAAAAGACTGAAAACAAGGAACCAGAGCTGTCAATCTGCAAATGATGAAACGTCAAAACAAAAAGGGGGAATAAATGTTGTAGTTATAGAAATTTCATATGGAGAGGAAGTCAAGGCAATATCAAGAAGTAAAAAACTGCTTTAAACTTAGGAAGACAAAGGTAAATTTGAAGGTAACCCCTAAGAAAGTTAAAATACCCAATCCTTAAAATAAAAAAGAAAAAGTCTCAGTATTCACAAAATCAATAACAGTGAAATAAATGAAAAGAACATTTACAAACAAAAAGAAATCAATGCAGAAATTAAGCAGAACAAAGAAATTTTCAACACTGCACACATACAGACACACACACAAACACACACAAAACACCACAAAATGACAGCAGTAAACAAACGGCTACTGATAATCACACTAACTGTAAATGGCTTGAGTTGTACCAGTCAAAAGACAGAGAGTGGCAGAGTGGATTCAAAAACATGACCCATCAATATGCTATCTACAAGAGACACAGCTTAGACACAAAGACATAAATATATTAAAAATTAAAAGATGGAAAAAATATATCAAGCAAATCATAACCAAAAAAGAGAGGAGTGGCTATTTTAATCTCTGATGAAATAGACATTAAGGTAAAATCTACCAAAAGGATAAGGAAAGTCACCATACAATGATTAACGGGTCAATACATCGGGGGGACATAACTACAATAAATATATATGCACACAATGACAGGGCACCAAAATACATAAAACAAACTCTAACAGCATTGAAAAGAGAAATAGACATTTCCACAATAATGGTAGGAAACTTCAATATGCCACCTTCAGTGAAGGACAGAATATCTAGAAAGAAACTGAACAAAGATACAGAAGACCTAATTGCCACAATCAACCAAATTGACCTCATAGACATGTACAGAACACTCCACTCAATATTAGCAAAGTATATATTCTTTTCCAATGCACATGGATCATTCTCCTGAATAGACCACATTTTAGGTCACAAAGCAAGCCTCAATAAAATCCCAAACATCAAAATAATCCAATGTATATTCTCTGACCACAATACTATAAAAATTGAAATCAATAACAGATAGAGCAAGTAAAAAAAAAAAATCAAATACATAGAAACTGAATAACATCTTACTTAAGAACAAATGAGTAACAGAAGAAATCAAAGATGAAATAAACAAATTCATAGAATCAAAGATGAGGATGAAAACATTTCTCTTACCAAAGCTTTTGGGACACAGCAAAGCAGTGCTCAGAAGACAATTTATAGCAGTAGATGCACACATCAAAAAAGAAAAAAAGGGACCAAATCAAAACATTAACCCTACAACAGAAACAAATAGAAAGAGAGCAACAAAAGAAGCCCACAGTCACCAGGAGAAAGGAAATAATAAAGATTAGAGCAGAAATAAATGAAATAGAAAACAGAAAAAACAATAAAATCAACAAGATGAGAAGTTGGTTCTTTGAAAGGATCAACAAAATTGAATAAGCACTTGCCAAATTAACAAAAGAAAACCAGAAGAGGAAACGAATAACTCAAATAAGAAAAGCAGAGGTAATTGGAAAAAAAAACTCCCAACAAAAAAAGCCCTGGGCTGGATGGCTTCACTGGAGATTGCACCAATACTACTCAGACTATTTCAGAGCATAGAAAAGGAAAGAATACCCCAAAATTCACTCAATGAATCCAGCCTAATCCTGATACCAAAGCCAGGCAAAGATTCCATAAGAAAAGAAAAGTATAGACCAATATCCCTCATGAACACAGATGCAAAAATTCTAAACAAAATTCTAGCCAATAGAATTTAACAGCATATCAAAAAACAATACATTATGTCCAAGTAGAATTCCTTTCAAGGATGATTCAATATTAGAAGATCAATCAATGTAATCCAACATATAAATAAATCAAAGAATCACATGATCATCTCAATCAAAGCAGAAAAGGCATTTGATAAAGTCCAACATCCATTCCTGTTAAAAACTCCCAGCAAAAGATGAATAGAAGGGAAATTCCTCAACATAATAAACAGCATTTATACAAAACGAACATTCAACATTATTCTTAATGAAGAGAGACTGCAGGCAATCCCCTTGAGAACAGAAACCAGACAAGGATGCCCTTTATCACAACCATTATTCAACATTGTGTTAGAAGTCCTAGATACAGCAATAAGGCAAGAAAAGGAAATAAAGGGCATACAAATTGGTAAGGAAGAAGTAATACTATCCCTTTTCACAGACAATGTGATCCTATACGTAGAAAATCCCAAGGATTCCTCAAGAAAGCTATTGGAACTAACAGAAGTAGTAGGATACTACAAAGTAGCAGGATACAAGATCAATATACAAAATCAGTTGGATTCCCATACGACAACAAAGACAACTTTGAAAAGGGAATCAGGAAAACAATATCATTCACAATAGCCTCCCACAAGATAAAATGCTTAGGAATAAATTTAACCAGGGATATAAAATACTTATACAAAGAAAACTACAAAACACTACTGCAAGAAACCAAAGGAGCACGGTATGGAAAAATATACCCTGCTCATGGATAGGAAAACTCAGTATTGTGAAAATGTCAACACTACGCAAAATGATGTGCAGTTATAATGCAATCCCAATTCAAATTCCAGCGACATTCTTTACTGAGATGGAAAAACTAATCACCAACTTTATATGGAAAGGAAAGAGCCCCAGATAAGTAAAGCAATATTGAAGAAGAACAAAGTAGGAGGCCTCACATTACCTGATCTCAGAACACACTATACAGCCAAGGTTGTCAAAATATCCTGGTACTGGTACAATGACAGACACATAGACCAATGGAACAGAATTGAGAACCCAGACATAAATCCATCCACCTATGGTCAGCTGATCTTCGACAAAGGACCAAAGACCATTAAATAGGAAAAAGACAGTCTCTTCAATAAGTGGTGCTGGCAAAACTGGATGTTCATCTATAAAAAAAATGAAACAGAACTTATACCTCATATCATACACAAAAAATACCTCAAATTGGATCAAAGACCTAAATATAAAACCTAAAACTATAAAGATCATGGAAGAAAAAAGAAGGACAATGCTAGGGGCCCTAATGTATGGCATAAGTTGAGTACCAAACATAACTAAAAATGCACACACACAACAAGATTAACTAGATCAATGGTATCTCCTAAAAATTAAAAACTTATGCTCAACAAAAGACTTCTCCAAAAGATTCAAAATAGAATCTACAGACTGGGAAAAAAATTTTGGATAGGACATATCTCACAAGGGAACAATCCCTAAAATTTATAGAAAAATTGAACATCTCAATAATAAAAAGACAATCCAATGAAAAAATGGGCAAAGGATATGAACAGACACTTCACCTAAGAAGACATTCAGGTGGCTAACAAACATATGAAGAAATGCTCATAATCATTAACTATTAGAGAGATGCAAATCAAAATGACAATGAGATACCATCTCACCCTGACATTACTGGCACTAATTAAACACACACACACACACACACACACACACAGAAAATAACATGTTGTCAAGGTTGCAGGGAGATTGGAACTCTTAAACACTACTGGTGGAAATGTAAAGTGGTACAACCACTTTGAAAAATGGTATGGCACTTCTTCAAAAAGCTAGAAATAGAAATACCATATGATTCAGCAATCCTACTTCTAGGTATACACCCTAAAGAAATAAGAGCCTTGACATGAATAAACATATGCCCACTCATGTTCTTTGCAGAATTATTCACAATAGCAAAAAGATGGAAATAACCTAATTGCCTATCAATAGATGAATAGATTAATAAACTTTGGTACATATGCACAATGGAATACTAAGCAACAATAAAGACAAATGAGGAATCACTGAAACATCTCACAACATGGATAAATTTGGAGGACATTATGCTGAGTGAAATGAGACAATCACAAAACAACATTGTATGAGACCACTACTATAAAGTAACATCAAAAAGTGTAGACATAGGAAAAAAAATATATATTTGATGGTTACCAGGGATGGGAAGGGGATGGAGGGGGAAGTCACCAATTAGAAGAAGACATGAATTAGTATTGGTGAAGGGAAAGGCAATACATTATATGGAGGAAGGCATTAAAACATGACCAAGGCAAGACAAGACATGAAGAGGAATGTAAGAAAAAAAGAGAAACTACTGTAACTACCATAGTTTAGAGACTCCTGCAGCAATAGTAATAAAAACAATAATTTATGAGTGGACAAATATGTAAATAGATCTGCCAAGAGGTGTGGGAGGATGTAAGGGAACACACTCACTGGCAAATATAGGTTTGGTGGTAGATATTTCTACATACATGATTGTACGTGGAGCCCATATAGAACACACAAGGGCTAAAGTCAGGGAAACCTCTTTAGACATAACCAAAAATGTCATGGGATGAAGTTCCTAGGCAAGAAGAAAAAAGACCATAGACTAGGGGGACATCTATGTTAATTGGCACAACATAGTACATAAAGTCAATGTTCTGGATCCTACTTTGGTGAGTAGCGTCTAGGATCTTAAAAGCTTGCTAGTGGCCATCTAACATACAACTATGGGTCTCTTCCCGTTATGAGTGAAGGAGACCAAAGACTCAGGGGAGTACTTAGCCCAAAGGACTAAAGAACTGCATGAGCCACAGCCTACATGATCCCGAGTCCAGAAGAACTAGATGATGCCCGGCTACCACTACCAACTGCTCTGCGATCACAACAGAGGTTTCCTGGACAGAGCAGGAGAAAACTGTAGAACAACAACAACAAAAAAATCAAACTCACAAAAAAGACTGGTCTTGTTGGTCTGACAGAGACTGGAGAAATCCCAGAGACTATGGCCCTTAGACAACCTTCAAACCTGGAACTGAAATCACTCCCAGAGATCACATTATAGCCATACATAGACAGTCCTATAAAAGGAACAATAACACCAGAAGGAATGTACTCCTTAGAACAATCAACTATACGCAACCTAAAAGACAGCATTTGCCCCAAAGCAAAGTTCAGAAGGAAGGCAGGGGCAGGAAAGCTGGGAGAATGGACATGGGGAACCCAGGAAGGAAGAGGGGAGAGTGCTGACACCTTCAGGGCTTTGCAGCCAATGTCATGAATCAAGCCGTGTATAAATTGTTGAATGGGAAACTAATTTCCTCTGGAAACTTTCACCTAAACAACAATAAAATGTTAAAAGAAACAGAAAACCCAACTTCTCTGACTGGGATCACAACAGAGGGTCCTGGACAGAGTAGGAGAAAAATTGCAGAACAAAAAATCAAATTCACAAAAAAGACCAGGCTTACTGGTCTGATAGAGACTGGAGGAACCCCTGAGACTATGGCCCTAAGACACCCTTCTGACCTGGAAATGAAATCATTCCTGAAGACCACCTCCCAGCCAAACAATAAAGAAGCACTTAAGAAAACAATAACAGCCAAGAAGAACATATTTCTTAGAACAATCAGTTGTAAGATGAGAAGGCAGGAAGGGGTAAATAATCAGGGTGAAAGAAAATGGGGAAACCAGCGTGGAAATAGTGAGAGTGCTGACACATTGTGGGGAATGAAACCAAGGTCATGAAACACTTTACGTACAAACTATCAATGGGAAACTAATTTGCTCTGTAAACTTTCACCTAAAGCACAACAACCACAAAAGTTTCAGTTCTGTATTTTATAGGATTTTTTTTTTTCTTTTCTTTTCTGTAAAGGATCCAGGACCATGCATTGCATTGAGTTTCATATCTCATTAGTCTTTTTTAATGAGTTTCTCAGCTTCTTTTTTGTCCTTAATAACATTGCCATTTTTGAAGAGTACAGGCCTGTGTGTGCATGTGTGTGTGTGTGTGTGTGCATGCACACAGGTGTGAGGGTGACTATAATTATATCATTAGGATTATATTCAAGTTATACATTTAAAAAAATTTTTTATTGTACTTTAGATGAAGTTTTACAGAGCAAACAAATTTGTCATTAAACAATTAATACACTTACTATTTTGTGACATTGGTTGCCAACCCCATGACATGTCAACACTTTCCCCTTCTTGACCTTGGGTTCTGCATTACCAGCTTTCCTGTCCCCTCCTGCCTTCTCATCCTTGATCCTGGGCCGGTGTGCCCATTTAGTCTCTTTCTGTATTATGGGCCTATCTAATCTCAGCAGTGACTTCATTACTGAACTATAAGGGTGTCCAGGGGCCATACTCTCTGGGTTTCTCCAGTCTCTGTCAGACCAGTAAATCTGGTCTTTTTGTTGTTTTTTTTTTTTTTTTTGGTGTGTGTGTGTGTGTATGTGAGAGTTAGAATTTTGTTCTACATTTTTCTGCAGCTCTGTTCAGGACAGATCTACTGTGATCCCTGTCAGAGCAGTTGGTGGTGGTAGCCAGGCACAATCTGGTAGTGCTGGACTCAGTGTGGTGGACACTGTGGTAATTGTGGTCCATTAGTCCTTAGGACTAGTCTTTCCTCTGTGTCTTTAGTTTTCTTCTTTCTCCCTTGCTCCAAACAAGGTGAGACCAGTGGAATGTCTTAGATGGCCACTCACAAGCTTTTAAGATCCCAATTATACATTTTTTGCAGGAATATCACATTCTGGTAGATAAAATTTAATATGAGTGTTGAAAGAAGAAAAACATTTATATAAAGAGCTGAAGTGTGACATGGAAAGCACTTAGAGCTAGGAAGTGAACTGAAGTTTCCTAAACCGAAATCAAAGCTCTTTCCATTAATAACAGGTGCTACAGATGGCTTATTTTTGACCTGAAATTTTTTGATCAATATGAAATTGTTAAAAATTAGAGGTAGTCCAATAGAAAGTTTCAATCATACCTTTAAAATACAGATATAGGTATGATATAATTAGAATTGGTCTTTCAAGGTAAACTTTCAACAATAGTTACTGGTTAATTACAGACATGTTGTTTTTCGTTGCTGCTGATGTGATTCTGGCTCATGGTGACCCATGTGTGCAGAACAGAACCGCTCCATAGGATTTTCAAGGCTTTAACCTTTCAGAAGCAGATTGCCAGGCCTGTGTTTGGAGGTGCTTATGAGTGTGTTCGAACCATCAACCTTTTGGTTAATAGTTGTGAGCTTAACCATTTGTACCACAAGCTCAATCCTCCAGAAATATAGTTTTAATAGTTCAGGTATTTAGACTTTCGGATAAAGAAAATGGAGAAGTTTCATCTTTGGAGCAAAGAGGCTATATCCAGTCAGAAAGCAGTCTCCAGCAAGCCAATCATCAATCACCTATAAACTGGGGACATTGTAACTGAAGTGAATACAGTACACTTAGTGGATACAGTAAAAGAACAGGGTGTGAAATAGTCACATTCTTATAGACCAGTAAATTCCATCCCCTTATTTGGTAGTGAAGTAAACAGAAACAGATAATTTACCCTAATTTACAGTTAGAAAGTGGTAGAATCTAATCTCTTATCCAGGATTCTCAACCTAGTTTGCAGCAGACAGAGTCCTAGGGGACTCTGAGAATATACTTCTGGGAATCATGGAATTCCTACTTTATGGGTTGCCTCTTGAAGTGGCTTTCAGCTCAGTGATTACGCCTTTCACAACTGGGCCCCAGTATTCCAATGGTAGTTAGGCAGAATAGAGCATGGCAGGAAAAGTTGGTAATTCTTTTTTTTTTATCAGTCCCACTTTCAGCCTCATTTAGGCTCTTTGTCTACTGGCATTTACATACTATAGTGGTCTATACTGTGAAGTTTCTTTTTAGCTCTGTGTCAACTTTCATGTTCCATAGGGCACGGGAGGAATCATTTTTTTTATATGACCTCTAAATATGAAGTCAACAGTACTTTTATCACTCATGTTTCTAATCCATTAGCAGTATTGACTTTGCCATGAAATGAGAGTAATTCAATTTCAGATTATATTATAAAGTTGACATTATTATAGCTTTGCCTGCTAGTTTTACAGTAGTTAAGGCTGTTCAGGGTTTTCCTGCTGAAGCTTTATATTTCAAAGTTTTATAACCAGACATTAAAAGGAAAAAAACAGTGAAATGGCTTTTGCTGCTGCATTGGCATCTGAGAGAAATCTATGTCAGGCTTTGTATTCAAAGAGATCCACATCAGTGGGCATGTCCTTCTGCTTAATAACTTTCATTATCAGATTAACTATGGGTATGCAGTGTGATGGATCACTTTTGTGTGGCCTTTCTCACCGTGATCTTGTAACTCCTACCTAAGTTATTGGGTGAGACTGTGCAAATAGGTTAATTGTGGCCCACCAAGGAGATCAATCAGTTTTGCCATCCTGCTGGGCTTGAAATGAGCCATCCCAGAGGTGAGAAAGAGAGGATCCCACCACCACCAAGAAAGATTAGCCAGTAGCAGAGAGTGTGTCCTTTGGACCTGGGATTCCTGCACTGAGAAGTTCCTGGAACCAGGAAACAGAGAGAGAGAAAAGGTGGCAGAGAAACGATAGCAGGAGACAGCATGGTGGGCTTCCTGGTTCATGGAGTAAGAAAACTGAATGCTGTTGGGCAGGAGGTGATGGCAGAGTAGAGTGCCCCTGGGTACTTTTTGGGAAAGCCAAAAGAGCTTTGAAACATTTGCTGAGAAGGGCAGGGGTTGAGGGCCAGAGAGGTGTGCCTGTGAGCACTGCTGGAAAAGGATACAGTTCTGATGGAAGAAATGTATTCCGAGCATTACTGAACCTGAATTGTAACCTGTTACTTCCCTGTACCAAAAAGAATGGGTTGATGTTCAACCATTTCAGGAGGTAGTATATGATCAAGAACTGATGGTATTGAAGGAAGAAGTCCAAGCTGCACTGAAAGCGTTGGCAAAAAACAAGGCTCCAGGAATTCACAGAATACCAAATGAGATATTTCAGCAAACAGGTGCAGTGCTGGAAGTGCTCACTGATCTATGCCAAGAAATTTGGAAGACAGTTAACAGGCCAACTGACTGAAAGCGATCCATATTTTTGTCCATTCCAAAGAAAGGTGATTCAACAGAATGAGGAAATTATTGAACATTATCACTAATATCACACACAAGTAAAATTTTGCTGAAGATTGTTCAAAAGTGGTTGCAAAAGTATATCAACAGAGAGCTGCCCGAAATTCAAGCTGGATTCAGAAGAGGATGTGGAACAAGGAATATCATTGCTGATATCAGATGTATCTTGGCTGAATGCAGAGAATACCAGAAAGATGTGTACCTGTGTTTTCTTGACTATGCAAAGGCATTCGACTGTGCGGATCATAACAAATTATGGATAAATTGCTAAGAATGGGAATTCAGAACATTTAATTATGCTAATGTGGAACCTGTACATAGATCAAGAGGCAGTCGTTCAAACAGGACAAGGGGATACTGCATGTTTTAAAATAAGAGAGGTGTGCGTCAGGGTTGCATCCTTTCACTATACTTATTGAATCTGTATGCTGAGCAAGTAAATCTGAGAAACTGGACTATATGAAGAAAAATGTGGCATCAGGATTGGTGGAAGGCTCAGTAACAACATGTGATATGCAGATGACACAACCTTGCTTGCTGAAAGCAAAGAGTACTTGAAGCACTTATTGATGAACATCAAAGACTACAGCCTTCAGTATGGATTACACTTCAACATAAAGAAAACAGAAATCCTCACAACCGGACCAATAAGCAACATCATGATAAATGGAGAAAAGATTGTCATTGTCAAATATTTCATTTTATTTAAATCCACAATCAACACACATAGAAGCAGCAGTCAAGAAATCAAACAATGTATTGCATTGGGCAAATCTGCAGCCGAAAGGCAAAGATGTCACTTTGAGGACTTAGGTGTGCCTGACCCAAGCCATGATATTTTCAATCGCCTCATATATGCATATGAAAGCTGAATAATGAATAAGGAAGACCGAAGAAGAATTTACACCTTTGAATTATGGTGTTGGCGAAGAATATTGAACATACCATGGACTGCCAGAAGAAGAAACAAGTCTGTCTTGGAAGAAATAAAGCCAGAGTGCTCCTTGGAAGCGAGGATGGCAAAACTTTGTCTCATGTACTTCGGACATGTTATCAGGAAGGATCAGTCCCTGGAGAAGGACATCATTCTTGGCAAAGTAGAGGGTCAGCAAAAAAGAGGAAGCTATTCAAGGAGATGTACTGACACAGTGGCTGCAACAATGGGCTCAACCATAGCAACCATTGTGAGAATGGTGCAGGACTGGGCAGTGTTTTGTTCTGTTGTACATAGTGTCACTATGAGTCAAAACTAACTCAACAGCATCTAACAACAACAACAACACTTCCCTAATAAACTCCATACGTTTATTAAGTTATGTAAGTTCTGTGTGGCCATTGCAATGAATTCTTGAACCTAGAAGAAAAGAAGAGATCGCTGTGGGACGGATGGTTGGTGTCAGAACTGGTAAAGATGGTGGAGAGCGGAGGCATGTCTGACTTCCACCTCATAACAATCAGCCTTGGGCTGTTGATCTTGATTCTCCTTTTCCCTTGTGAAGTTAGCAGAGGTGTGATACTGCCCCACAGCATTTTTACAGAGTACCATTGATACATTTGCCTAATGCACAGAGAGATCCATTTTCAGGTTAGTTCAGCCTCAGCATTAGATAGAACATTTTGTGGTGCTGTAAGCAGAGGGCAGGAAAATTGGGGCAAGTTAGCACTCATTATCTGTTTGACAACGGTCAGGTTACTTAATATTGTTGGGCCTCATGTAATTTAAAATGAAAAAAATGAGAGGCAAATTATGGCATCTACCTCAAAGCAGAGGACTAGACCTTTTAAAATACTTTTAAATACTTAAATACTTTAAAATACTTAAAATGGAATGAGGAGACAACCAATAGGAGGGATACTTAGGATTAAGAGAAAGAACATGTTATAATTTAAGACAAATTGAAAAAACTCATGCCCCAAAATATTCAATAACAGGCACATCACTTAATAGACATTTAAATTACTGTCTCTCAAATAAATTACAAATAAACATTGTTTAGCTATTACCATCTTGGCATGAGTATTCTGAAGGCAAATGGACTTGAAGGCTCTTGTACAGGCACAGGCTATAAAGGGCATTTCTGGTCATTAATGGACAGCTCCCAAGTTCAGAGAGAATAGGGAACTGAGAAAAGACCATGGGAGGTAGTGTTGGGTAAGTTGGGACTAATTGCATAATTTTACGCCAGACCACTAGTCTTTATTCATTTTTATTTAGTTCAAACCCACAAAAATTTAAGCCTTTCATTGGCATGGTACTGTTTTGACACCAGGAGGGATTTAAATAGATAAAATGACCTTCATGCACTCTGGAAATATACAACTTAATTCTGAGGAAGCCATGCAAATTCCTAAAAAGAATAATATTTTCTATGCCTTCTTTGTTAGCTAGATGGCTAGCATGAAGTCATGTAATTCATTTGGAAGCCAGTTGCCGTCAAGGTGATTATTACTCATGGTAACTCTGTGTTTGTCAGAGTAGAACTGTATTCCACAGGGTTTTCAATAGCTGACTTTCCAGAAGTAGAACACCAGGCCTTTCTTCCAGGGTGTCTCTGGGTAGACTCAAACTCCTAAACTTTCTGTTAGCATTCATATACATCATCTAAATTACTAATCATAACGATCTTATGAGGGAGTTATCATGTTCATTTCACACATAATGGAATGGAGCTATATAGAGGTAAAATAACATCATCAAGGTCACCTAGTGAGTGGCATATTCAGTATTAGGGTCCAGCTTTGCCAGCTTCTGGACTTTTAAACTCTATTTTGTAAAATTTCTCACAATCAAAGGTAGAACGAAAATAATTTAATCAGCATCTTTCCTAAGAAGACAGAAGGACAAATTAATCCATTGGGGAACTAGAGAAAGCTTCATGGAAACAGTGCCTCTCACCCTACGTTCCATAAGTGAGACTAACTGGCAAAATCCAGCTAGTTCTTAAACTCTGTAGTTTCTATTTCCGAAATTTCTCTCATCTGCTCATTTCTCTCTCTCCCCACAAATGCTACATTGTCTAGACCATGCTCATGTTTCATATGAAAACTAATTGGAAGTCTCTAAACTTAATGGTTGGCTGTTTCCTAGACTTTTTAAATTGAAAATGAAAGATAAAAGGTGTATTCTCTCGTCTGCTCAGAAGAAGGGAATCCTTGGGAAAGTTCTCAGTTAAATCTCCAGTGATATCTACACCCACTCTCCACTCTGTTAACATTGGCCCTTATGCCTTTCCTTAAATGCCTCAAACAGATCATGCCTTTTCCTGCCTTAAGACCACCGAACATGGTTTTCTATCTTCTTTGTATACTTGGCTTCCATGTGTACCTAATTCCATCTCTTCCTTCAGACTTCTGCTTAAATATTATTTTCTCTGGGTAAACCTTTCTTTACTCAACAAACTTAAAGAGTTTTTTCTCTTATGTTCCCAGAACATTTTGTACTCTGCTTTGGAATAATTATCACATAATTACAATTGCAATTCATTCACTCACTCAAAAAATATATTTGTGTGACTACTATGGACCAAGAACTATTCTAGATGTTTTTCCTAATCTATAAAAAAGATACAACATTTTATATACGTATATAATTTACATAAATGTGCTAAGTATAATGAGATGGAAGAGAAAAAGTACAGCAACAATTATATTAGTAGTGCTGGGTTGAGAAAAGTGGCTTGGATATGGATTATAGCACTAAAAAAGGCGGTAAAGGTAGACTTCATTGAAAAAGTGAGAAATGAGCTTGAAGGAAGTGAAGATATCAGATGTGTATACTTAGGAAAGAGTAGTCTATCTAGGTAGAGGAGAAAGCTTGAGAATTTGCTATAAGATATGAACATGATTGATACGTTTAAAGAACAGTAAGGGGGCCTCTGTAGCTTGAAATGAGTGAACCAAGGGATACTAGTGAAAGTTGAAATTAAATTTGTAATAGAGGACAAGATCAAGTAAGGCCTGAAAGTACTTTCATTTTTATTGAGTGAACATAGGAGCCACTGATAAGGAAAAACCAGTAGACCAGTACTAGTTGTCTCTGACTCATCGCAACCCCATGTGCTCCAAAGGTTTTCCATGACTGATGTTTTGGAAGTAGGACACTAGGCCTTTCTTCCAAGGTGTCTCTGGGTGGACTTCAACCTAGAATCTTTCTATATGGTGCCATGTGCATTAACTGCATCATCTAGGGTCCCTTAAAAAGTAGAGAATAGTTATGCAGTCTTACTTGTGTTTAAATGGATTATTTTTGTAGCTGTTGGAGTAGAGGATAGAAAGACAAGGTTAGGAGCAGGAAGATCTGTTATGAGGGTGTTGTAGTAATCCAGATGAGCGATGATGACAGCCCACACCAGGGTGGTTGTAATGGAGATGGAGAGAAATGAACAGATACTGCAGCTATATAGAAGGCACATCAACCAGACCTTTTGACAGATTGGATATGGGATGTGAAAAAAGGAAAAGAGTTACGAATGGCTCCAGGTTTTATTGACCTGAGCAACTGCTTGGCATTCCTATCAACAAAATTGAGAAAGACTGTGTGCGAAAGGCAGGAATACATTCAGGAATTCATTTTAAAACCATATTTCTGAATGGTAGTTACAGCAGGAAACAGCTATGTGGTTTATGTGTATATACACACAAATATGGTATATACAGCTACAATATAGATGGTTTTACACTTCTCGGGCAATGCTACTAAACATGTCTCCTGACAACAGCAGCACAGCTATTTTATGGTTCAACCATTTCATACTCACTTATCATGTAAGAGCTGTGACATATGGTAGGAACTTAAAATGTTTGATCAATAAATGAATTTATTACAGTGTATAAAGAAAATAATACTATATACAGTAAAAAGAGTTGTCCCGGCATAATCCATGGAGATGTATTTTTACAGGTAGATTTTATGCCATCAGGATAGGTGCACTATAGGTACATGTGGGGATATATGCCATTTAAACATCGCTGCACTATTGACAACCGCAGCCCCCACAGGCCTCTATGCTGTATACGACATGTTGGAGACTTGTCAGGGATAAGAATGAGATTAGGCAGGATTTGTTTTCCCAAACTTATTGCCCCTTGACTGATTGGCTTATTTACCTGAATTCCTTCTCCCTTGCCCACACCCAAAGCCCATGGTTTTGTTCATTGCTTTATTGCTTGCGGTATTGACTATAAAATAAACTCCTGGGACTGAAGGGGGTCGACTCCTCAGAGTGACCCTCCCGGCCCCATTTCTCTGTAAGAGTTGTGCAGTTGGTTACTGTCTTTGCCATCCTGACAACCGTCACCGCTGCGACAGCTACACATCTCCACCTATAATTAAGATCATCAGCAAAAACCTTGAAACAAGAATAGTACAACAACATTTCTAATACATACCAATCACAATGTAAATGCCTTTTCTTTTTTTTTTTTTGGTTTGGTTTGTTAGCTTTTGGTTTTGTTTTTATATTATCTTTTTTACTTTACCATGGGTAAATACTATTATTTTCTTAGCTTTCCAGTTTGGGAAGCCAAAGGACAGGAAACTTAAGTAAACCCCAGTTCACACAACTACAAAGTGGTAGAGCTATAATTTGTATGTAAATGTGAACCTGTGCTCTTGGCCACCAGGAAATACTACCTTTGATTGGAGACCTCTGAAACATAATAGGAGCTGTGCATCTTCAACTCTTGGTAAGCTGCCTAGATGTAATCATACTCCATTCATTTTTGTTGAGAAATAGCTCTTCTTAGCTGAAATAGCTTCCCTCCTTCTCAGAGTACCTAAATTACGGCCAATTCCAATCCCACTTCTGGAATAACACTATTCTTTCTTTTCCAGCTTTCAGTAATTTTTCTCTCTGAACTTCTGTAACATTTACCTTGGAAAATAAATCAGTTAGCTCTAAATTATTAAATGTCCTATACTGCATACTACTAGTTTTAGATATTTTTTTTATACTCTGACATTAACTCAAAGTTTAATAAATTGTCTATAGGTTTAATAATTGTAGGGTTAGCTAAAATTAAGAAAAATAATTATATAAAATGCTTAGTCACTACAGAATTTTCTTAATACAAAATTCCCTTTACTTAACAAATACCTCTTACTTACCACTTAGTCCAAACTTAAGTCATCTAATAATTTAAATCAAGTAAAATTATAGTGGTGGAAGACCTGAACTTAACAGTCCATGGTGGAAGGAATTACATGCACCCTATACAAAATTACCTTATGGGTCTTTTTCTACATCCAGTTTACATAATGCCAAATCCTTAAATTACAGGCCCTCAGAAATCTTACTAGATTTGAATATTCTACTGATTCCAGTTTCTCAGATGAAACTATTCACTGCAATTTTAATCTTTCCAAACTAAACAGAATGAGCGGTCTTTACCAGGAAGAAAATCTAGAATCATTCTGTAGGAATAAAACTGAATATTAAGCCTAAGTATCACTCCACTGCCACAGACGAATGCATGAGGACTTGAGCTCATATAGAAGTACAGAAAAATTAAACTATTTCTTTTTTTTTTTTTAAATCACACTAGAGACATGATCTCTATCTTCTATTCACGTATTTCCCTCTTGATAAATGATGGACTCTAAATATGTAGCTTCATTAAGGACTGAATTGTTGCACTTAAGTGAATTTTCTATTTAATCACTTTATTCACATAATCAATTAAACATTTTAATAATGTTTGAGAAATTATCACGTTTATAAAATGCATCATATATTTGTCTACATATAAAATGTAATAAACCTAATAAAACAGACCTATTTCTGTTTCAAATAAAGGGAAATGCTCTAATTACACGTACAGATTGTGGTTGATAAATGTGAACAAGCGTGGTACTGGAATAGGAGATGGGGATGTAGAGTCAAAAGGGTGTTGGAGACAACTGCAAGCGTAAGGGGCTGGCAGAACCTTATGGAAGATGCAGAAAGGCATCGTATCCAAACTCTCCTTACTTCACAGCTATGCAGAGTGTTGGTCCTGTGCTTAGAGACTTGTGTGTTCAAATCCAGCTTCTGGACTGTGTTTCACATTAGATTAAGGCTCTAGAAATAGTTATTTAAGCTGTATTCTTGCCCAAACCACGATGTGGCAACTCTAACTCACAGTTGCAACTTACAGATGCCTGCACCACATGCTACCATTCTGAAGATCTTCCAGAGATATAAGCAGGGAGGCCATTTCTCAGAGAAGAGAAGGGCTAAATTATTAGGTAAATTGATCAGAATCAATATTAGCCTGATTAAGTCTGAACTTAATCTACTTTCGACATTCTCATTTTGGTTCTTTTCAAAATCCAATTAACTTATCCAGCTGATTAGCATTTGCTAGTCTCTGATTTTACAGCCTGCAAATTTCTCTCACCATTGCCTTCTCTTTCATTTTCATGACTTTAATCCAAATATTACAAAGAGTTATGACAAAGTATTTGAACATTAGTCAGTTTAGAGTTTGAAAAATTGTGTGTATGTATCAGTTATGTTCTCAGAGCCAAAATGGCATCCTTAGAGCAGGCAAGCAGGAGAAGTCACAGAAGTAAGAGCAGATGCCAAACCTAACAACATAGACTGTGTAGAAATAGCACATTTTACCACCTGAATGCTACTCTCTTTTTTTGCTGATAAAAAGCAAATAAAAAACCAAATCCACAGCATAATAATGCTTCTCCCTGGAGACAACCAAGAAAATAATCGTTTCTATGAATTAGGAAATAGAACTTGTTATTGAAAGCACTGAAAGATTCATGATTTTTTTATCTCACGCTGCCAACCCAATGCCGAGCTCATATTATCCACACAGTAAATGAAAGGATAAATGACAATGCCATGTTCTTTGTAGGAAGCTAGTGTGTCATCATGAGATTTCTTAAATAACTTACATAGAACAATTTCCAGTTCAGCTTTAAATCCATGGTCTGAAATTTATTTTTCTGTTAGGATGGCTATTAGATAACCTGAACAAACCTCCAAGCGGAAACAACTATACAAGTAAGGCAACTGCAGAACTCTTAAATCCAGTGAACCTGGTAACTCTCAGAGGTAAGTGAAGGACAAAGTCAGCTCCCACCCAAGAGTTTCCTTGGAGACCTTTACTTTCTGCCATCCCATCTGCATGAGGAATAAGAAATAAATTCTAAGGTTTGCCCAAAGTGGAAGCTCTAAGGAAGACTCCAGGAGAAAACAAAAATAAAAGCAAACAAACAAAGAAAAAGAGCCACTGAGAACCCAAAGGATACATCCTTTTTCCAAGAAAGCATACCTCAGTGGAAAGGAAAAAAAACAAAACAAACAAAACTAATCTCCCCTGAGAATTATTACAAGCCTATCTTCATGTGTATTTTCAGTCCAAATCCCTCCTACTTTGCTGCCTAAGAAACCTTGGTTATCTCAGGACTTTGCCCTGACATATTTACACAATTCAAGAAGAAAAACAACTGTTTATATACGGTATCATAGAATGAGCTATAAGAGAACTCAGTGGAACCAGTTGTTCAATTTGTCCATTGCATAATGTTTGCAGGCACTCACACAGCCCCTGGACATTGGGTGACTGACCATGTGTGTGGCCACGGTTGATTACACCCAGGTTGGACATCTGACTCAAGCTGAGTCAGTATCAATTTCTCTCCTAGGGATTTGGAATTAGAAGGTAGAAGTTCTACTTGGCCTCTGATTACTGGGAAATCATACAGAGCTCAAATCAAAGATGCCTGATAGAAGCAAGGCAGAATTGTAGAGAGATGCAGAGGGAGAAACTTCCATTTAAAGAAGACAAGACGAGCCACAGGTGAAGTACCACTTTCTACCTTTAGTTTCACATGAGAACCCTATATTCTTGAAAAATATTCTCCTTTACTAGTTAAAACAAATGTGAGTGGGTTTCTAATCCTTGAAACTAAATGATTCCAACTGCAATAGGAGATTGGTTTTAATTAAACTCAAGCTTTTTACTTTACACATACAGAAACTGAGACACAATGAGGTAAAGGAAATTTTACAGGGTGACGTAATGGCACAGCCATAATTCGGTATCAGGTCCTCTCTGCTTTGGTTATTTAACAGAAAAAGGATTGTAGATCCATTTTTATCCTAATGCTAATAAAGAGATTGAGAATTCACTTTCTAGTGAAGACTAAATAAACTAACCACTTATTTATACAACCAGCAAAGGCTGCTTGAGGAATGCATTTTTTTCATAGAAGATGTATGAAGAAGTCAAGAGACAGATTATTGGAAATTTAGAACATTAATTCATAATACAGGGACTAACAAAGAGAATGTTATAGTCGATGCACAATAATTCTTTTTTATAGCCAATCTATGGTTATATGGATGTACCTCAACAAACCTGTCTTTTTACCTGTCTTTGAAATGGACGGTACAGTTGTGGGCAACAACAACAACAAAATGACAATGACGTAGAGAATCTACCAGCCACGGGCCATTTGGTTTTCATGAAAACATGTGGAGAAAGAATGGCTGATCTCAGCAGACCCAGTGCCATAGAAATTGTAATACTCCTTCCTTCATACGAAGTACCTACCTCAGTCCACTCAATTGTATGTACTATATTTTATCAGTGTAACAACTTTAAATGGATTGTCGTATAATGTATTACTTTGCTCAATTAACCAAATGTTCACTGCACAATGATCAAATTAGATTATTTATTTATGGTCATTAGATAGCCACCAATAAAATCTCACGGGTTACATCTATCTTCCTGTCATGAGACTCTTCATTCTCTGCTAGATTTTTGCAATTCACATATGACTGAGAGAGAACAAACAACCCAAGAACATACTTCAATAGCAAATAAAATTATAAGATTCTTAGCCACTATTATTATTAATAATAAGAATTATTCTTGTGAAGATTCAGATGATGCATTTATTCATTCACTCAGCAAATATTAAGACAACTTTCCCCCTACCCAAAACCAGCAGGAAGATCTTTATATAAGCATTTTTTTTTCCAACACACATTAACTGAATGTATATCTATATTAGACAATATTCTAGATGCTTGGGAAACATCAGTAAACAAAACAAAGACCCCTGCCCATGTGGAGCTTAAAAGAAGTAATTTATGGCACCCACTTTGTGCCTGTGGTTTCCAGTCACATTTAGAATAAAGTCCAAACTCTAGGTGATATGACCTTTGCCTACATCTACTCTTTACTCACCAATCTCAGTTGCACTGTCCTAGCTTTTGCTGAGATGAGCTGAGTCTTCCTCATGTGCTTGTACTTCCTGTTTTCTCTGGCAGGAACACTCCCTGCTCACGTCTTTGAATGGCTGGCTCCTCCCGGTTTTTCAGGTCTCAGCTTAAATGTCACTACTTTAAAGAAAACTTTTCTAATCACACAATTAGAAACAAACAATCACCACCCCAAACTCTTTGTATCATTACTTCTTTCTGTAATACAGAAAAAATGATCTCCTCTTTCCAGAAATTGAAAGTTCTGAGAGATCAAGTATATACACTTTTTCTTATTCACTGCTTTATTTCCAGACTTTAAAATAGTTATTGGTAATTATTAAGCCCTCAGAAAATATTTCATTGAAGATATACATAAATTAGTGGATACATATTTATTTATGATTTTCTTAATGTAAAAAATCAAACTGAATTTGTGAAGGAATCTAGTTACCCACCCAACATTAATACACTGCTAAAAGTAATATAATGTGAGAATATACTTATTTCTCTAATTGACAAACTGATAACAGAGATGAAAAGTAAGAGAACAGGCTCATTTCTAACTGGCCTGAGGTCATCTAATCTTTTAGTTTTTCAGCTTATAAATTGCTTGATTATTAAGACTATGCCTACATATATAATAGTCTTTCTTTCCATATGGGTATTTTGGGATATATTTAATTCAGGATTATAAATCGCATAGGGAAATGATTTATGTAAATTTAGAACCATTAGCGTGTATTAAAAGATTTTGCCTACAATTCAAGCAAATGGAAGAAGTCAAATGGATCAAGTTGGTAAGAAAAAAAAGCAAAACATTTTGCTAATAATCCCATTACTGTGTTGACAAATAACCAGAAGTGGATACATTCCAGGCTGCAGGAATATAGTTGCCTTCTTTGTTATTCAAATGAGTACAGGAGACCAGTCTTCCTTGTTTACAATAATAGTTTCTGTATGGCTCAGCTCATAGGCATCCTTAAGATTACACTGGGCAAAATACATTTTAACATAAACATAACTTACACTAACTACTGTGAAAGTCTCACTGTTATTGAATTATTCTAGTTATTGGAAATGTCAATAACTTCTTGATGGAAGAAATGAGAATAGAGTAGTATAGTAGAGTCAAAAGCAACTTTAAATCCTGATTCTGTCACTTAGAACCTTTAAGAACTTGCAGTTTATCTATGTTCTTGGAGTCTTGGTTTTCTCATACACGAAATAGGATAAATAATTCCCATATTACATGGTTGTAGTGAAATTCAAGATAATGCATACAATATGCCTAATACATAATAATAAAAATGAATTGCCATCGAGTCGATTCTGATTCATAGAAACCCTATAAGACAGAGTAGAACTGCCCCATAGAGTTTCCAAGGAGCGGCTGGTGGATTCAAACTGCTGATCTTTTGGTTAGCAGCACAGCTCTTAACTGAGCCCTTAACCACTGTGCCACCAGGGCTCCAAATACATAATAGGCACTAAACAAACATTATGTTTGTTCCTTGTCTAGATCTCTCTACTTTTTGGGAAAAAAATAGACCTTCAACTGTCCTGCCTCTTTCACATATATTCCAACTTTGTTGTTGTTTTTAGGTGCCATCAAGTTGATTCTGACTCATTGCAGCCTCTGTGTCAGTCCATCTTGTTGAGGGTCTTCCTCTCTTTTGCAGCCCCTCTACTTTACCAAGCATGATATCCTTCTCCAGGGACTGGTCGCTCTTAATAACATGCTCAAACTACGTGAGAAGTCTCAACAACTTCACTTTTAAGGAGCATTCTGGGTGTACTTCCAAGACAGATTTGCTCCTTCTTCTGGCAGTCCATGATATATTCAATATTCTTTGCCAAAAGCATCGATTTTTCTTTGGTCTTCCTTATTCATTGTCCAGTTTTCACATGCATATGATCCAGTTGAAAATACCATAGCTTGCATCAGGCTCACCTTAGTCTTCAGGGTGACATCTTTGCTCTTCAACACTTTAAAGAAGTCTTTTGCAGCAGATTTGCCCAGTGCAATGCGGCTTTTAATTTCTTGACTGCTGCTTCCATGGATGTTTATTGTGGATCCAAGTAAAATGAAATCCTTGACAACTTCAATCTTTTCTCCATTTTTCATGATGTTGCTTATTGGTCCAGTTGTGAGAATTTTTGTCTTCTTTATGTTGAAGCATAATCCATAATGAAGGCTGTAGTCTTTGATTTTCATTAGTAAGTGCCTCAAGTCCTCTTTGCTTTCAGCATGCAAGCTTGTGTCATCTGCATATCGCAGGCTGTTAATGAGTCTTCCTCCTATCCTGATGCTGCATTCTTCTTCATATAGTCCAGCTTCTCTTATTATTTGCTCAGCATACAGATTGATTAATTGTGGTGAAAGGACACAATCCTGGCACATACCTTTTTCAATTTTAAACTATGCAGTATTCCCCTGTTCTGTTCAAATGACTGCCTTTTGGTCTGTGGACAAGTTTCTCATGTGCACAATTAAGGGTTCTGGAATCCCCATTCTTTGCAATGTTATCCATAATTGGTTATGATGCACATAGTTGAATGCTTTTGCACAGTCAATAAAACAGTGTTAAACATCTTTCTGGTATTCTCTGCCTGCAGCCAAGATCCATCTTAAATCAGCAATAATATCCCCCGTTCCATTTGGTCTTCTGAATCCAGCTTGAATTTCTGGAAGTTACACGTTGGTGTACTGCAACAGCTTTTGAATTATCTTCAGCAACTACCGCTGAAATACGTTTCTTAAATACCTTTTAATCAATTAATACTACCGGCGAAATATGATCTATGTTTTCACCATTACATAGAGGATCATCTCATATTATTTACTATAATTTTGAGCCTTTCCAGTTGTGACCCTACTTATAATTTATTGCCAAATTAAAGGTTTTTGGTTTTGCTTATCCAAATTTGATCATCTTTGGCACATTAATTTTTTTTCTTTAGCCACCTGTTTCATTCTTTATCTTTTGCCCATCAGTTTCCAAAAATGGATCAGACATTAAAGTTCTAAGGATGGTATTCAAATCTCTTTGGCCTAGCAACCCAGGGCTATGCAAAGCTGCTCTTTGAGGTTGCACTCTTCTCCTGCTTATAATCTCTCTGTGAGGTAAAGGAGGAATTGTTTTCTATTTTCTGTTATCAACCTTCTTTACACATTTACAGATTTACTGTAAGCAGTGGGTTTGTTCTTAGTTTCTTTTCCCTGGATGATAACTTGTTTAAAATATATTTTTATTTTGAAAGGTGGAGTGGAAAAAGCACCTAAATTTGGATACAAGATCTGCAACTTATAGTTTATGTTGATGGGTTCATTAATTTTTTTATCAGTTTCATAATTTGGAAACTAAAACTGGTATGACAAAAAGGGGAATGCATAGGTGCCTAAAAGTACCTACCTCTACATCTTGTCCATCTTAAGCACTTGATATAGTCTCCCTCTGGAATCCTGGTGACACAGTGGTTAAGAGCTATGGCTGCTAATCAAAAGGTTAGTGGTTCTAATCCACCAGTCACTCCTTGGAAGCCCTATGGGGCAGTTCTGCTCTGTCCGATAGGGTCACTATGAGTTGGAATTGACTCGGCAAAGGATTTTTTTTTAAATTCAAGATGTGAAATCACTCTTACACTTTTGCATCCTACATTTGCATGTAGTATAGATTTTACTAAAGTCTGTACTACAAATATGCATATTTCAAAAACACTTTTATTTTTATAATCTTCAAGTTGACATGCTTTTCTCCTTAAATCACCATCAATTTGTTCTTCATCCAGCAATTCATTCTAATGAGTCAGTAAATGTCGGTGAAGGATTAGCAGGAAGATTCTCCTCTCCAACTGCATGTGTACTGTATAAATCCATTATTTTCTCAATGCATCTTTCCAAGGTTGGAGTATATTACCCTAATGATGTAAATGAATGGCATTATAGAACAGTGGAATGCCCAGTTCAACACATGATAGCTTCCCTCAGTTGTCAGATTCCTAACCTAAGGGCAATATTTAAGAAGGGCTTTGATATATATTTGATAAAACAATTTGTTGTGTGCAATTTTGAGTAATCCATCACTATCTATGAACAACTTATAAAATATGCCCTTTTAATGCCTCCATTTGAAAAATGTTTATACACTTTAGTATTTTCTGATTCTTTAATCAGTGCCAGTAGGGTCACAATCGTGCTCACGATCTGAGTATCTCCTATGTCTCTTGTCTTCCAATGTCCAGGAAAGCAGTTTCTCTAAAATCAGAATTAAGTAGCAATAATTTATTTTCTCTTATTTCTTCCTTAAATAATGGAGAATTCAACTTATTATTTATTCTGTTATGTCTGAAAAGAGGTAAATGCAGTGCTTTTCAACTTCTTGATCATAAAACACAATTAAAAAAATCACTGTGTAACGGAAAAAAATACACAATGAACACAAATAAGAGTTTAATTAAAAAATACTTATCTTTAGAATATTTAATCACCTCTATTTGATGTGATTTAATTTATTTAAATGCTCATTAGGATCATCTACACTGGTTTCATAACCCACTGAATGGTGGCAGCAAGTATTCTGAAAAACACTGAAGTAAAGTAGATCAAGATAGAGATGACCTGGTTTTGCTGGTGCACTTGGAATGTAAAAAAGGTTTTATATTGTTGCAACTGCTCGTGCAACAACGTGTCCATTTACTACAGATGTGACTTGTGTGTACTGTGTCATAAGACCTAAAAAGAAAACAAAAATGTTGCCATCAAGTCAATTCAATTCCAACTCATAGCAACCCTATAGGACAGAGTAGAGCTACCCTACAGGGTTTCCAAGGAGCAGCTGGTAGATTCAAATTGGTTTACAGCTGAGCTCTTAAACACTGTGCAAACAGGGCCCCAGCAGGTAAATACACAAAATAATTGAAGGCAAGGACTGAAAAAGATAACTTGTATATCAGTGTTCACTGCAGCATTATTCACAGTAACAAAAAGGTAGAAACAACCTAAATGCCCATCAACAGATGAATGGATAAACGAAATGTGGTGCACACATACAATGGAGTATGATTCAGCCATAAAGAGAAACAAAGTTCTGATACATGTTATGACATGGATGAACCCTGAGTTAACTCATGGTGAGTGACGTGTCAGACACAGAAGAACAAATAGCATATGATTCCACTCATATGAAATCATCCAGAATGGAAAAATGCATAGAGACCAGAGTTTCTGAGTGGCTGCCAAAGGTGGTTGGGAAAGGAAAATGGGAAGCTGTTACTTAAGGACTACAGAGTTTTTGATAAGAGAGATAGAGAAACTTGGAAACAGACAGCGGTGATTGTTGAACAACAAGGTGAATGTAATTAATGTCCCTTAATTATATATGTAAAAATGAAATGGAAAATGTTTTGTTATATATATTTCATCACAACAAAAATTAAATTTAAAAAGATGCTAGAGGAGACATGATACCCTGACACGGCAGTAAAAACATTAGCTACGTAGCAGAACAAAAAAACGTGAAAGAAGAGTGTCTCCACATTGTAATTTTACAAATAAAAAATATAGTATTATGTATACATATTTTAATATATATTTGTATGTGTGTGTGTGTGTGTGTATAAAATTTTTAAACGTTTTTAAATGCGTTTCTCCCTAACTGTTGATCAAGGTATTTTTTCAGGTTCTATAGTCTTCCAAGACTATGTCAGTTTTGCTTTTAGGGTGATGAACAAAAGATCAAAACATCTCAGGCTCTTTGATATTCAGTATCTTAAGAGAGTTCTTTCTTCTGCTTTGATGAGGGACTGACTGTTTGCCAGGCGATAATGTAGCCGCTGACAATGGCAGAGACAAAAGCACTTACAGCACTCTCGGGATTGCCTCTGTTGTATGAACTGCAGCCATCAGACCCATGTCACCCATGAATGCGCAGAGGACAATAACAACGTACCCAAAGGGAACTTAAGCTGAGAGAGAGGAAAAGATGAATACCTAAAGCATGTGGCTGTTAGACCAAAAAAAAAAAAAAAAGTTCTGGACATGGGAAAGACTAATATGAATAAAATGGTAATTATGATGGTGGTGGCGGTGATGTAATAACAACATCAACACTCCCTCTTTCCAGCTGAAGATGATGGTAAAAAATATGGATGAAATTTCATTTTTAAAAGCATCCAACAACATATTTAACAGAAGAGTGAGGACTTAGTGAAACAATATTTAGTACAGACCTGGAGTCAAGCAGTGAGCTAGCATACGGAGCTATGTTTTTTGAGTGGTTGACATGTTTTGTTTTGTTTTTTCAATTGTGCTTTAGGTGAAAGTTTACATCTCAAGTTAATTTCTCATACAAACATTGATACACATATTGTTTTGTGACATTGGTTGTAATCCACACAATGTGACAGCACACTCCCCCTTTCCATCCCGGCTTCCCTGTGTCCATTTGACCAGTTCGTGCCCCTTCCTGCCTTCTTATCCTGCCTTTGGACAGGAGCCTCCCATTTGGTCTTTTTGTCTGACGAAACTAAGAAGCACACTCCTCACATGTAATACTTTTTGTTTTATAGTCTTGTCTAATCTTTGTCTGAAGAATGGGCTTCGGGAATGGTTTCAGTTCTGCGTTAACAGAGCGTCCGGGGGCCATAGTTTTCAGGTGACCAGTGTTTTTTGATAGCCAAGTGAAGTCTGGGGGGAACATTCAGAGTACAGGGCTTGGGAATAAGTGTGAGAATCATTCTAAATAAATCATCTTATGGATTTAGATTCCAAAGCGTTGCTCAAGAATCAAAAGGGAACAGTCAGTAAAGTAGCCACTGCACGACTCGTACACCAGTTTCATAGTATTCACACAATCGGGAAAAATCTTGAGACCTGAAATAGGACTAAAGTGATTCTGTATGTGTGTACTGCCTGGCACCTGGAAAAATTAAGGGAAGGAAGAATCATCTAAGAGTTAAAATACTTACTCAAATTATTGTTAATACACAATTAAAGATAATAAAGCACCTAAAACAAGTAGAGAATATGAGTGATTACCAACAGACACAAGTGAGAAGAAAACAAACTCACAGGTACTAGAGATATTTGTATTTCCAGAGACATACCGAAAAAAAAGTCCCACTAGATTAACTACTAATGTTCATAGAGATACAAACCAAGCTTAAAAAATTCAACAGGTACTAAAATTTTTTTTTTTAAATTACTGAATTTTACAAAAACCATTATTAGTAATAGAAATAAAATAATACAATAGCTCAAATTAGAAACACAATTTACTAACTTGACATAGTTGAAGAGAGAACAAGATCTGGAAGTCAAGTCTGGGAAAACTTCCCAGCATGGAGCACAGGGGGGCACAATGAGAAAGGATCAAAGACATAAAGAGTACAATGAGGAAAATCTAAACTAAGTTAAACTGGATTTCCATAAGAAGAGATAAAGAGAACAGGGATGAAATTTGAATATCAATCATGGCCGAGAATTTGCTATAAGTAATGAAAAATTATTTGCAAGTATAAGGTGCTAAAAACAAATAAGCAACAACAACAAAAAGTAGAAGGATTAAAAGAAAATCTACACCTAGATCCATCATAGTGAAGCTTCAAAATACAGACAAAAACAACGAAAAAAATCTTCAAGGTAGACAGAAAGGGAAATAAAAAGATTAACACACCAGATTGGCATTTGATTTTTCAATAGCAACCATAGGATTAGAAGGCAGTGTCATCTAACATTGCCAGTGTGCTGAAAGGAAGTGACTCCTAAACTAGAATTGTAATATCTAGTGAAAATATTCTTCAAGAATGAAAATGAAATGAAGCTTTTTCAGAAACAAACAAAAATATAAACAAATGTGAAAAGGTTTGAACTTCAAATTTATAGTAAATTCTAATAAAAAAAAAAGTAAAAAAAATCCAAGATTAAATTCACAGATGTTTGAAGGAATGATGAGTAACAAAATGGGTAAAGATGTAAGTCTAAACAAATAAATTTTGAGACTATGAAAAAATAAGTATAATGTCTTTTGCTATTTAAAATATATACGGAATTAAAACAAGAACAACAGTAGCATCTTTGTCATGAGAAGGTTAATGGAACTCAAACTCTTTTAAATGCCCTGAAAGAGGGTAAAAGCGTCAATAAACATTAAATTTTGATGAATCAAGGTTGTGTATTATGTTTTTCGGGCCCTATAAAGAATAGAAAAAGAGGGCATAACTTAACAACTAATATAGAACAGAAATGTATTGATAAAAAACATCAAGAGAAAAAATGTAGAGACAAAATTTAAATAGGCAAAAAAGGAAACACATGAAATGATAGAAGATTTAGGCCTAAATACATTAGTCATTCCATAAAATGTAAATGGACTAAATGATCCAGTTAAAAAGCATCATACCAGAATTTTAAAAAAAGCTTATATGTTGTTTAAAAGATATATATCTAAAACATAAGTATACAGAAATATTAAATTAAAAGGATGATGAAAAAATTATACCATGAAAACTCTAACCAAAGAAGAGAGGTGTAGCTCTATTAATATAAGATAAAATAGACTTTAAGCCATAAAAAATAAAAAATAATATTTTACTTTCATAAGACTAAAAAACGTTTCATTTCTCAGGGAAAATATAATAACCTTAAAGTGTGCTGCTATAGGGTCGCTGAGTTGGAATCGGTGCTATGGCAATAGGTTTGGTTTGATTTTTTGGCACCGAATAACATGTCCTCAAATACAGAAATACATGAAGCAAAAAAATGACGGAATTCTACAATAAAAGAGATAATTAAGTCCACTATGAGAGGGGAAGTTTTTAACATACCAGCCTCAGGAATGTAATAAAAATCAGATTAACAAAATTGGAAAGCCTAGAGAAAATTTTGAATATTCCAATTAATAATCAGGGTTTAAACAACATGTATGTTTCCAACAAATACAAAAAAGGCAAATAAAATAAAGAGCAGAAAATCTTTACATCTATAGGCATAAATTAGACTAAAAGAATAAATAAAATAGTGTATCAAAATACGGAAGATAAATTGAAGCCTAGGGGAATGGATTTATTTTAGGGAAGATACAAATTGGCACATTATACTGAATAAAAAAGAATTATCTTGAAATAATAATCTAATATTTTACAAATTAACAGAAAAGTGTATACAATTCTATAGGTTACTTGGAGTAAATCTACAAAGAACAATGTATATTTTTGTTATACATTGATTTTCAGAAAATAGAAGGGTTATAACTGCTCTAGTTATTTTCTGAAATAAATAGTACCTTGAGTCTGCAACTGACAAGGACTATACCCCATACAACAAGGAAAGAAATTATAGGATCAAATCAGGTTTATCACAGGAATAAAAGAATGTTTTGACATTAGACAATCTATTGAATCTATATATTTTATTAATGAATAAAAGGGAAAGTCACCTGAATAGAGGTCAAAATTCATTTGATAAAGTTCAACATAATTTTAGGTTTAAGAACTCTCAGCAACTCAATAATTAAAAAGCACTTCCCTAACTTGTTGAAGGTTAGCCTAGGACTGACATATTTAGCAAATAATAATATTGCATAAGACATGATTATGTTGCATAATCACTCATTTTTTATTTGAAGTTTAATTTTAATTGTGTGTCCTGTACTTGATCTTACAAACTTATACTAATGAAAGCCTCAAGCAAAATTATAAGTGGTTTAAAAACTGTAGATACATTCTCTTTAAGGTAGGAGGATGGATAACAATGAATAGATTACATAGTATTGGAAAAATAGAGAGAAGAAAAGCAAAATTGTAGGATTAAAAAAGAAGAGCAAAAACACTGTCATTATTTGTAGATGATATATTCAAGTATGTATAAACTTCAGATAAACTATAAGAATTCAGCAGTATCTTGGGCACAAAATCAATACACAAAAATTAAGTGTTATTTGGTACTGGCTATAATCAAAAAGAAAAGATAATAGAAAAAAAATTCTCTCTCTCTGTGTATCAGCTAATACATAAAACAAAAAGTATTAGAATGTAATATCGACTTGAATAAAAGAGTAATAGAGTAGCATATTTTAATACATTTTGTTTTTAAAATCAGCTCCAGAAAAAAAATTGCTTCTAGGATTAAAATAATAAATTTAATAAAATACTAAATTCAATATAAATACATACAGTTTCAAATACTTCAGATAAAGGACAAGCAAGTTTTTCCTTTACCATGTGTCTAGGAAACATCAACAAAAAATCAATACAATTTAAATAAAAATACTCAGTGGGTTTACAGGCCATATTCTACTTATACTGTAACAAAATTGAAAATTGTCAATAATTCTTTATTTGGAAATAAATAATTACAAAATATACTTTTATAAAATAATTGAAATAAAAAGAAATTAAGTCTAAACTACAAATTAGCTATAAAGCAACAGAATTATATAAACAAAAAATCCAAAGAAAACAGCAAAGACTGAACAGAATATATATTTATAGACTTAAACAACTTCATTATCAAGAAGAAATAAAACTAAAAGAAATTGGAACTTACTTGAAGTAATTAAAGATAAAATAATAAACTAAAGGATATAGCAAGAAAATTAATAGAGAAAAGATGAAATTATTTAAAAAGTAACATCTAAAAAATAAAAAAATAAGTAGAGAAGATATATAATTCCAAAGTTATTTTTCAGAAATGATCAACAGTATCCATTAATATGAGTCTGACTGAAGGAAAAGAAGGCAGAAATGCATGAGATAAGAAATGAAATAGAAGATATAACTACAGATACCAAAAAAAACAAATAAACCAGTTGCCATCAAGTCGATTCTGACTCATGGCGACCTTGTGTGTGTCAGAGTAAAACTGTGCTCTATAGGGTTTTCAGTGGCTGATTTGTTGGAAGTAGATTACCCGACTTTTCCTGCAAGGCACTTATGGGTGAACTTAAATCTCTGAACTTTCAGTTAGCAGGTGAGAACTAACCGTTTGTACCACCCAGGGACTAACTATAGATACAGAAGAGGTAAAATATGATAAAAGAAGAGTAAGTACAACTTGCCTTTGATGAATTTTAGAAAACTAGAGGATCGATTAAATCAGGATATCTGGGAATGGCGCTCAGCGTTTTTCTAAGCTCCTTTGTTGATTCTGATGGACACTGAGGCTTGAGAACCTTTGGTTTAACATTTTGTCAGAAGATTCATTTGCTCAGGATTATCATATTAGTTAACATTAGTTTACTTGTATTATCTTACCTCAGAAAGTGTTGAAATGGAGGTTAAAATATACTAAAAAATATACAGAATCATGGTTTCACAGCTGAGTTCTATTTAACTTTTAAAGAGAAAAGTGGAAAGTAATTTTTAATATTTCAGAACATTTTATAAAGACAGTAGAAAATTAAAACCGAAACTTGATTAAAAAAATAATAACATGCCCCAAAGAAATTCTTCTATTCAAAAATGAGGCCAAGGACCCAACCAGACAAATTAGAAGAATTACCCAGCAAGAAGGGATCCGACCTAATTTTAACAGCACTATTTAGGATTAATTCCACCATGGCCTTTCCTTCATTAACAGAGAAATCAGCGAAGGAGAGCAGCACATTGGACATATCTTCAGGGAAAGAAAGTTAAATCATTCTCGTAGTAAGTAAACTGGAAACTGGACTGTGTAAAAGGCCTTAAGTAACTTTGTTTAATTGTGTTTTTTCACAGTTTGCTACTGAAATGATTTATTGGTAAATTTTAGTTTTCTTTTTATTCATATTTTTCATGAGTTTCAATGATATATACTATTGATTATATGTCAACAAATTGTCAGATATGCATATTTATGTAAGTCTTCTAGCAGATATCCAAATAGCTGGAGTCCCCTTGGAACAAACAAAACATGCAATTTTACCTGTGTCAATTATTATTACTATTATTATTAAATCTGTACTAAATAGCCATCATTCTAATTATTCGTGTGGCATTTCTTTTGTAAACACATGAAACAGTCTGTCCCTTTCCCCTTCAAATCATTACCCAAGTGGTTCTTATGAAGTGACCCTCACATTTCCATGTAATACATGTCTGTGGGCAACAGATTCTTAGAATAAGGGCAAAAACAGTCCAGGAAATGCAACATGAACAATGTCAAGAAAAAGCCCTGGCAAAGACAGCAGGGAAAGTATCTAATGCAAATTTCTCTTACTTGACAAATTACTATAACCAGGCTCTGAACGTCAACATCATCATTTCAAAGGTCTGCTCTGATTTCTTAATATACAGATAAACAACAATTTTCTTAACTGATACCATTACTGCAACTGTTTTAGAATCATGAATCCTATGGTAATATTCTTGTCCAAGTTATTAGAAACAGCAGAGAGGGTAGATTTAGGAATCCAGATACATGTGGTTTTTTTGTAGGTATGATCAAGTCTGCATGCGATCAGAGAAAATATACGTAATTCTCAAAATGTTCTCTGGTACCACTCTAAGTGTGTTCAACATCCTGTTTAAATAATATACCAGTTTCTTCTTCTTTTTTAATAACAATTCTGCAGATGACCTTCCTCACACATAAAGTACAATGCTTTGTGTTGGCAAAAATTATTCTCCATAGGGTGTTACTCAAAGAAACCAGGAAAGTAAAAAACTTCACAAAGGTCGTGACACTCACAGTTCTCCCAATCAAGGAGGGGAAAAAAAGCTGACAAGTGTTAGTACCATAAAGTGTTGCGTAAGTATGAAAGTGTATGTCTATATGATCTTAGATCTAATGCAGACTACTATCTACATATAAAATGGAGATGTGGAGAAAAAAATCTATTAAGACAACAACAATATTATATGAAAACTCTTTCTACAACTCATTTCCTAACAATACAGAATATTTTAAAAGACATGAAGAACTATGTTTTAGGAATAAAACAGAAATTGTAGAAAACCAGTAAGTTAAAGAATATGTTTGCATTGTTGCTAGATTGTTTAGCCACAAATTGTAGCCAGCTGGAAAGCAAATATGAGTGAGTTTATTTAGATCTTCTTATTGTGAAGCTTGAACATACAGCATTGAGTTATTCAGCAGTAAACACAGAGTGTATTAGGATAAACTAGAGTTTGGAATATCTGGGCATATTAATATTGTACTACTTGAACCAACAATGTAAACATTCCGGATGATCTACATTCAGGCATTTCACATTGGTCATGAAAGCAAATGCATAAAGGGTTAGAAGCACTTGTTTACCTTCTGATTCACCTCACATTAGTATGGATTTAATTCCATTAGGATACTGAACATCATATCTTCATTTTTCTCTGAGCTTTCATGGGTGGCAATGAGAATGTGTCATAAGGAAATGAGTAAAAAAGAGATGACTGAGACTTGAGGCCCATACATGGATAGAAGAAGTGCCTGTAGTTGCTGGAGATCCATAGAAATTCAGAAGTCAAGATGACAGAATGTCAGGATAGTGGCAAGGAAATTCCTGTAAGAAAAGTGATTGGAAATGAAGCAAATGCTATAGATTAGTTCATCAGCAGGTATCTCAAGGTAGAGACAAACTGAAAGGCAGTGTATCTATAGTGTTAATAGTCAAGTAGCAAGATCTCAAACCATGAAAAATCAGAGCAGAATCATTAACTTAAGGGTAGAGATTTTTCTTTTTATCACTAATTTATTACTTGTTGTAAGGGGAGAAGATTGACATAGAATGTTGCTGTATATGAGCTTATAGGTGAATCTAGAGAAAGAAGTAACTGAAACTGATTAGAAATAGGTAAAGAGAATCTGGTTTCAGATAACAAATTGGGAAGTGTGAGTCATATCCAAAGGTTTGTTCTGATACCCTTCACTAGTCAAAATTGAGAAATGGAAAATGCTTCCTGTAATTGCACGACCCTATCTCTTTCCTTCTTTCTCAAAAGTTTTTTTTTTTTTTTCCTCCCCGTAAGTATCTATGAGAAAGAGGCCTCTTCCATTTTGGTTTTGGGCAAAACAATGCACAAAATGACTGTATCAGATATATTTATTTATTTAACCATACCTAAGAATATAAATGCTGGGAAAATATGGTAGAAATGCAGGAATTGGAAGAGTGGAATCAAAACTACAACAATCGAAACTGGGTTTTCCCACGGTTGCAAGGGGACTATAATACCTTCCTCACAGGCCTGAATAATCATTCCAAATACTTTCACAGTGTCAAGCAGTATTCTAATTACTTTTATTATAATAACATATAATTCTCACAACTACTCTAAGACAAACATATTCTTAATAAATTCCCTTTTTATTTATGGGGCCCTGGTGGCACAGTGGTTAAGAGCTATGGCTGCTAACCCAAAGGTCAGCAGTTTGAATAGACCAGCCACTCCTTGGAGCAGTTCTACTCTGTCCTATAGGATTGCTATGAGTTGGAATCAACTTGGTGGCAATTTTTTTTTTTTTCCATATATGGGGAAGTGAAAAATAGTACATTTAAATAACTTGATTAATATCACAGGCTAATAACTGATAAAGTAGGGATTAGGCCCCAGAGTCTATTATGTTATCCAATATATCCTACTTATGAAAGCATATCATTCATTATTGATTTTCTAGTTATGTTGATTGCATCTTCATTTAAAATCAGATAGATAATTTAAAAGGTTGGGGAACATTTGGAAGATGATATATGGAAGAACTGAAATATGAGTTAGATTTTGAATGGTGACAGGTAGAAGAAAGAGCAAACACATCTTTCTCAGGGAAGCAGAAAAAAAGAGGGCAGAAGGACCCAGTCTACTGATCTAATGGGAGTTAGAAAACTAAGTTAGACAGATAGAGTAGCTATGAGAGAGTGACACATGGGCATTTATTTTCTGATTGTGCAAATGGTAGCTACTCCATATAATTTACTGAATGAAGCAGTCAGGAGAGCTCAACTTATTCTGAGAGAAGAGTATATATGGATGACCTACATCAGAAAAGTAGAGAGAAACAGGTAGGGAGAGATAAAAGGGGAGGGGATGGATGAAATAAGAGGGACACACACAGAGAATTTCTACGTTAAAATTGATTCTCTTTCTTATGTATGTGAAAAAAGGGACTGGTTCATTAAAAAGCTACTTTCCTAGAATGCTTAAATCCTTTGTCAAACTGAATCTTCAAAATAAAACTGTCAGGCAAGTCTTATTTTCCTAATTTTACATTGGAGAAAATCTAGGCTAAAAAATGATCATCTGACTTGCACAAAGCTTCAAAATTAGGAAGTAATGGAACTGCAATTCAAACCTAGATACCACTAATGCTGAATCCTTTTTCTACAATCTGCTGGAATTAGAATGATGGGTAGGGGATATCAGCTTTATTTTAATGCGAAAAACTACATAGCAATGCTAACATATCACAGTATCCACAGCCATAGACCAATAATACTTGTGAACCAATAACATTTTTAGTTAATTACCAAATGTTTATTATTGAATGTTTATTTTCATGGTTATGAAAGAAACAAAGTTATGAAATTCATAGGATGATAAGGAAGATGCCTTAATATGACAGGAATTTGTTAATAAAAATCACTGCAAAGGGGTTCACTTCAAGAAAGGCGGAATAGGACTCTGAAAAAAGTATGTCTCTCTATAAAAGCAATTAGGAAACTGGCAAAAACTTAGAAAATAAAATTTCAGATCTCTGGGAGTTCTGAAAAATCAAGAGTGTTTATTTAAGGAAAATCGCAGAAACTTGATAAAAAAACAGTAAGCTTGTGGCATTTTAACTTACCTTATTCCCATGCTGTTAATGGAGTAGCCTTGAAACCAGAATCCACAACTAAGGTACTGTAAAAGTAAGCAGTACAGCTGCTGGAAGCAGGCAGAATGGGTTGGATCTCCACAAAAGCCAAACCTGAAGAATTGTTCCTATTTGACCAGTCTGGCAGTTTGTGAAAATCTTCATTTTCACAAATTGCTTTTATTTGATCTGACTTGGAGTTCACTCTGTGTGAACAGCACTACCCATGGGGCATTTGTTGAAAAACAAATAATTTACGGAAATTGTTTAATATCTTTGCTGCCTGAGGCAGCATTGCCAATTGGAGCTAATAAGAATTTGACCAAAATATTTAAAAGAAGTAAAACTGAGGGATGAGACAACCATAGGAGTATTTCACATGTTCTGACATATTCTTGGGAATCTAAAAGCCACACCAATACACAAGGCTGTGTACATGTTCAGAGTTGCACAAAAACAAAGGAAAGACATGAGAATGTCCTAAACGCTCAATCAGACTGACCTTGAGCTTTGCACAAGCAGAAAGTGAGGGCTAAGGCAGACCTGAAATTGAATTGACTGTGTACCCCAACTTACACACACAGCCCCTAAACAAAGGCTGGTTTACTTCTTGGTTCAAGACATTTAAGGAAATCTCAGTCCAATCATTAACTGATCACTAAGCTAACTGACCAGAGAATTCAGTTATACATGAAAAAGAATACAGACTGTAGACAATTAGTCTAGAAAGGCATTAAATAAACAAAACAGTAATAAGAATAGTCAACAGCAACAACAGAAGATCCTGGAAAAGGAATCTTATTTCTAGAATTGCTACATTATATTATTCCAATGTTGTATTTTCAACAAGAAATTATAAGACATGAAAGGAAATAGGTAAATATGGCCTACAAACAGCAAACACTAAAAAGCGATAGAGACTGTCTTTGAGGAAACTCAGACATTGGACTTTAAATCAGTTATAACATAAGTCAGCTCAAAGAACTAAAGGAAACCTTATCTAAAAATTAAAGAAGAATGTATGAGAACATTCTCTCACACAAAAAACTAATATGAATAGAGTGATATGAATTATATTTAGAAAACAGAAATTTTGGAGCTGGAAAGTAACAAAATAACTAAAATGAAAAAAATTTACTAGAATGGCTCAAAAATTGGTTTGAACTGGGAAAAAGAGTCAGTGAACTTGAAGATAGATCAATGGAGACTATCTAGTCTGAAAAACTGAAAGAAAAAGCGTAAATAATAATTAATAGCAACTCAGACACCTATGGTGCACCACAAGCATACCAACATATATATAATGGGAGCCCCAGAAGGAGAGGAGAGACAGAAAGAGGCAGAATGATTATTGGAAGAAATAATTCCTGAAAAATTTCCAAATTTGATAAAAACATTAATCTATACATCCAATACCCAAACAAACTCCAGATAGAATAAATTTTAAAAGATCCACAACTAAACATAGATAGTCAAACTGTCAAAAAGCAGAGGTAAAACGAAAACCCTGAAAACATCAAAAGAGGAGAGATTAACTATTTACAAAGAGTCCTCAATGAAATAATTGCTACCTTCTCATCTGAATCCATGGAGATCAGAAGGCAATTGGGGTGACATATTCAAAGAGTTGAAAGAAAAGATTATATCTATATTTAGGCAAACTACCCATCAATAATGAAAGAGAAATTAATACAATTCCAGATAAAGAAAAAATGAGAGTTTTTATAGCTTGCAGACCTGCTCTACAAGAAATACTAAAAGGGAATCCTTCAGTCTGAAACAAAACGACACTAGAGAGTAACTTGAATCTACAAGAGGAAATAAAGAGCACCAATAAGGATAAATACATCGGTAAAATAAAATTCAATGTACATGTATTTTTGGTTGTAAGTCTTCTTTTCTACTATCTGATTTAAAAGACAGTTGCATAAATCAATAGTTATAAATCTGTATATGTAATATAATCTATAAAGATGTAATTTATATGACAATAATAGGACAAAGGTAGAGGAAAGAGTTTTTTACATTATTGAAATTAAGTTGGTATTAATCCTAACTAGATTTTTTTGTTCTGATGTCATTTTAATATGTTGTACAACCATAAAGAAAATAATAACAAAATGACAACAACAACAACAAAGGACAAGATACAATAAAAGAATTAAAAGGCATACAGGAAAATCAGTATTTAATTCAAAGTTTGGCCATAATGGAGGAATAATAGAGGAAAAAAAGACATAAGAAACGAGAAAACAACTAGCAACGTGACAAAGAAAAATACTACCTTATCGGTATTTATAGTAATATAAATGGACAAATACTTTAATCCAATGGCAGAGATTGACGGAATGGATTAAAAAAAGAGACAGGATCCAACTATATGCTTTCTAGTAGATATGAATTTTAGATTCAAAGTAACTATGTTCCATGTAAAAGGCTGGAAAAGATACACCATGTAAATAGTACACAGCAGAGTGTAGACATGACTATGATAATATCAGACAAAAAAAGTCTAAGACAAAAATTGTCACTAGTTATAATGAAGGATATTTTATAATGATAAAAGGATCAATTCATTGGGAACACATAACAATTATAAATATATACATGCATACGTAACAATTAAAACTAAAAACCAAACCTGTTGCTGTGGAGTTGATTCTGTCTCATAACAACCCTATAGGACAGAGTAGAACTGCCTCATGGGGTTTCCAAGGAGTGGCTGGTGGATTAGAAATGCCGGCCTTTTGTTTAGCAGCCTATCACTTAACCACTGCACCGCCAGTGCTAATACTTAACAATGGAGTGCCAAAATACAGAAAGAAAAGAAACAACATATTGAAGGGAGAAATAGACAATTAAATAAGAAAGAAATTGGAACTCTAACATCTACATAAAAAATAACTCAAAATTAATCAAAGTTCTAAATATAAAACTAAAATTATAAAACTCTTAAAATTAGTTCTAAATATTTATGACATTGAATTAGAAAATGGTTTCTTAGATTTGACACCAAAAGCACAAGCAACAAATAATAGTAGAAAAATTGGATTTAGTTAAAGTAAAAAAACAAATTTTCAAAGACCATCAAGAAAATGAAGACAACCCACAAATAGGAGAAAAACCTTGTAAATTATGCAGTTAATAAGGTAGCTGTATCTGTAATATAAAATAACCCTTACAACTCTACAACAAAAAGACAAATAATCCAATTTAAAATAAAATTGGCAAAATGCTTGAGTAGAAATTTCTCCAGAGAAGATATACAAATGGACAAGAATCACATGAAAACACTGGCATTACTAATCATTAGAAAAAATGCAAATTAAAATTGTAATAAGATACTACTTCCTACCCATTAAACCCAAAAAAAATGCCCATTGTTATCACGTCGATTCTGACTCATGGCGACCCTATAGCACAGAGTAGAACTGCCCAATAGGATTTCCAAGGAGCAGATGGTGGATTCGAACTGCTAATGTTTTGATTAGCAGCTGAGTTCATAACCACTGTGGCACCAGGGCTCCTCTTACCCATTAGGATGGCTATAATAAAAATAAATAAACAAACAAATAATAAAATATGTGGACAATGATGTGAACAAATAGGAACCCTCATACATAGTGGCGAAAATGTAGAGTGGTGCAGCTGTTTTTTAAAGAAAATTTGTAAGTTCCTCAAAAAGTTAAGCATGCAATTACCATAAGATTCAGCAGTTTCGTTCCTAGATATATACAAGTAGTCCCCGACTTACGATGCGTTTGAGTTACGATGAACCACACTTAGGACAGTCCCTTGTTTTTTTGTACATCTTATCATTAGTAATATGTACTACATACAATCTTGCAGTACCTAATATGCTGATATTATCATTCTCAGATGTTCACTCACAGATGTTAAATTTTATGATTTACTGTTCAAAACACTACCATATAGATTTAATTTTCTAGACTAAATCAGGGATTTCAGTTGCTTAAAAACATGGCCCCAAATACTGACTGCTTTGCTAAATTTGATAAGCAGATTCAGAGGACGGTGAGATGTTACCATGAAATATATGAAGAAAAAAAGAATGAATCATACAGGCAACTCTCACTAGTTTTCTGACTAAAAAGCCATCTCCCTTCCCAAGGATAATCCAGATGATTCAGAACCTTCTATAAGTGGAGTTATTACCACAACTGGCAAAATGCCGAAGTCATCCAACTCTTCATCATCAGAATAAATTTTTATGATTTGTGTATTATTTTTATGTATGTATGTATTACAATATATCTGTAAATTTATATGTAATGCTTCCAAACCCTAAAGACAAATAAAGATTGAATTTATAAAGATACTGATAATAAAAGGCAATGATAATGAAAAAAAAAAAAGATGTATTCAGCTTACATCAGAACCGACTTATGATGTGGTCATCAGAAGGGAATCCCATGGTAAGTCAGGGACTACCTGTGCTTAAGGGAATTGAAAATATATTTCCACACAAAAACATGTGCATAAGTTTTCATAGCAGGATTATTCATAATATGTAAACAGTGCAAAACCCCCAAATATCTGTCAACTGTTGATTGCATAAACCAATTATGGTATACTCATATGATGACATATTATTGCATCTTAAAAGGAATGAGACTTCCAGTTTCAGCTCCAACAAGAGTCATCGTTCTTGTCTTATAAACAAAAAATGCTGAACAAGCTGAAAATCAGCGAATTTTCTGGGACCTATCAGAGATTTGAGATCACAGGGTAAACGAGAACCCTGAAATTTGGAGAGAAAATTGAATACAGGGAAGCACAGCAGAGATCAGTTTACTGGGAGCAAAAGTCACTAGAGCCATAAAACTCTAGGAACACTTAAAACAGTAACTTTGACAAACTGGTGGAGGCGGAGTGTAGACTAGAGTGAGAATGAGAAACTCCCTGGGGCCACATATTTAGGGGGCCTCCACATTTCATGAGTTTTACCTCCAGGAACCCCTCTGGATTTTCATGGTGAAGAACCAAAAAAAAAAAAAAAGAACCTATTCTGGCAGCCCATTACCATCAAGTCAATTCTGACTCATAGTGACACTACAGGGCAGAGTAGGACCACCCCATAGGATTTCCAAGGCTATAAATCTTTATGGAAACAGACTGCCACATCTTTCTCCTGGGAAGCAGCTGGTGGGTTCCAACTGCCAACCTTTCAGTTAGCAGCTGAGCTGCTTAACCACTGCACCACCAGGGTTCCAGGAAGAGAAGAAAAGTAACTATTTTGAAATACACCCAGAACATTCTTTATAACAAAGGATGACCCAGAAAGGGGAAAGATCTAGTAGAGCCTTATTGAACATCAAGAAGGGTGAATTACCCAACTCCAGTTCCCCTGAAGCCTTTTTGTCTCACCTAAGGGATAAAAGGCTTATAAATTCTTGTGAAGGTCAGAGCCCAGAGATACAGCCCCACTAAAGGACTGACACTTCATCACAGGATTATTGAAAGCTTGCTTCCTCTCCTCTTATATCTTTCCACTATATCAACAGGGCTCCAGTAAAACAGTGGAAAAATAGCTGAAAGAGCTGCAAGTCTCACACTCTTTTTAAAAAGGAATTTTTGGGAAACCCAAAGGAAACGGGGACAAAAACAAGGATATTACAGGAAAATGAAGCTTCTGACACATACAGCTACATCAGACATCATACACAGTGGAACTCTTAGCCAGATTAACATATAAACTCACATTATTGGTCTATTTACCTCTGTTTATGGACCAATATCTCACACTCAATTTACCACAAAAAAACTTACAAGGCAAGAAAAAACACAGTATAAAGAGATAAAGCAAGCATTAGAACCAGATTCAAATATAGCAGATCTTGGAATTATCAGAACCAAAATTTAAAATAACTATGGTCAATATGCTAAGGGCTATACTGGAAAGCATAGATGACATGCAAAAACAGAAGGGCAATGAAGCAGAGAGATAAAAACAGAAGGAGATGCTAGAAATCAAAAACATCTTAGTAAGAATAAAGAATGTCTTTAATGGGTAAATCAGTAGACTTGACACAGTCAAGGAAAGAATCAGTGGTCTTGAGGATTTATCAATAAAAACTTCCCAAATAGAAGTGCAAAAGAAAAAAAAGAATGAAAAAATCACAAAAAAATCCAAGAAGTGTGGGAAAATTTCAACAAATGTAATATACTAACTATTGAAATATTAGAAGAAGAAAGATATAATTGGAGAAGTATTTGAAGTAATAATGGTTGAGCATTTTCCAAAATTAATGACAAAACAAATCATAGATCTAGGAAGCTTCAGAACACCAAGCAGAATAAATATCAAAAAATATACACCTAGACGTATCATATTGAAACTACAGAAACCAGATCCAATTGGAATTGGATAAGTGAAATGAATGACAGTAATGTCATATAGCACAAGAGAGAAGAATTAGGAATATCCTGTTATAAGTTACCTGCATACTGCTATTATTTGAAATTGAATTTAGATTAGTTGTAAAAACATATTGCAAACTCTCAAACAACCATTTAAAGTTAAAAAAAAGAAGTATAATTGATATTCTAAGCAAGGGGAGAAAATGGAATCATAAAATGCTCAATTAAAACTAAAGAAAGCCAAAAAAGAGTGGAAGATAATAAAAGAAACAATGAATCAGGGCAACAAATGAAAAGGTTACAAGTATAATAGATATTAATCCAACTAATCCATAATCACTTTAATTGTGAATGGGCTAAATGCACCAGTTAAAAAACAGATAGTGTCAGAGTGAATTAAACCAAAAAAAAAAAAAATGGCCTATTATATGCTTTCCACAACAAACCCATTTTAAATATGAAGACACAGCTAGATCAAAAGAAAAGGGATGGAGAAATATATGCCATGCTAATATTAATCAGAAGAAACCTGCAGTAGCTATATTAACTTCTGACAAACCAGACTTTACAACATGGAACATTATAAGGCATAAAGAAGGGCACTGCAAAATGATAAAGCAGTAAATTCTCCAGGAATATATAACATGTATGCATCTAAAAACAGTGACAAAATATGTGGGACAAAAACTAAAGAACTGAAAAGAGAAATAGACAAATCCACTTTATCGACTCCATACAGATTTAGGTATAGACGGATCCATTATAGTTGGCAAAAACTTGTCCTTTAAAGTTGTATCAGATTGACAACAACAGCTTGATAGATTAGATAGGAACCTTAGGGGGCAGTGAGTTAATGTTAATGGAAGCGGAATAGTTCAGAAAAGGAGAATGAGAATGGTTGCACAACTCAAAGAATGTAATCAGTGTCACTGAATTTTACATGTAGGAACTGTTGAATTGTTTTATATTTTGCTGTGTATATTCTCAACAACAACAACAAAATAACTAAAATTAAAACAAACAAAAAATAAAGAGCAGGAGCATAACTCCTGACTCTTTAGCATAGTAAATTCTTTCACAATTGTACAGTAGGGAAAGAGAGAAAAGAGTAACTTTACACGGGAGAAACTTGACAAACATCACATCAACCAGATAATTAAGTCTATTGTCAATAGTCCTAAATCATGTTCAGAGTATATACTCTTAATGTGATGTAATGATATGGTGCTTTACTTCTGTGGTCTTCCTCCTAATAACCCATAACTCCAGTTTTACCAGTTACCTTCAAGTCAATTTCAACTCATGGTGATCCTGTCTGTGTCAGAGTAGATCTGTGCTCTACTGGGTTTTTTAACGGCTGATTTTTTGTGAAAGTAGATTGCCAGGCCTTTCTTCTGAGGTGCTCTGGGTAGACAGGAACCACCAAACTTTCAGTTGCAGCCAAGTTCATTAACGGTTTGAGTCACCCAATCCCAGTCTTGCTGTGAGGAAAACATCAGACAACATCCAGTAGTTGGCCATCTTACAAAATACCTGATGAATACTCCTCATAACTGTAAAAGTCAGGGGAGGAGACAACATGGCACTATAGACAGAAGCATCACGCCATCCCTTCACAGTAAAGACCCAAAAAACTAAGTAAAACAGAGATAAATGTCAGTTCTTTAACCCTAAGCATCAAATGAAGAGATGAGCTCAACCAAACACCAAATGGAAAGAGAAACAGACAGGGAACAGAGAGCAAGGAGAGATGCCAGCGGAGGTCCCCTATCAGCTAACACAGCACAGATTCACCATCTTAGACTCCTATCAGAGATTGGTGGACAGGGAGTAGGGGAAGGCAGCTTCAGGGAGCTCCCAGCAGGAGACAGAGAACCTGGTAACAAGCTATATACGCTTTACCACCCCCTCCCATTTCCCCTCTATTGGCCCATTGCCGCTTCCTACTGGCCACACTCTCCTGGCTGGGAGGCACCAACTCTGGCTCCGTGCCACTTGGATTCACCCTGTCCACACTGGCCAGCTCTCTCAGTGCCATTTCTTTGTTGCTGGTATTGATTTTCTCTGCTTCTTTTGATTTCTACCCTGCCTCTAACCTCCTCCCCCTCCTTTCTCTTGAACACCTGGCTCCATGTGCCATATTTGTTTCTTCTTTTTTTTTTTTTATATATTTTATTGTACTTCAGGTGAAGGCTTACAGAACAAATAGTTTCTCATTAAACAGTAGTACACATGTTGTTTTATGACATTGGTTAACAACCCCACAACATATT
>NW_004443940.1:310703-337976 GCF_000243295.1 Trichechus manatus latirostris | reverse complement strand
CTCCTTGCTCTCTGTTCTCTGTCAGTTTTTTTCAGTCCATTTGGTACTTGGCTGAGTTCTTTATCTCTTCATTTGATGTTTTAGGGTTTCAGGATTGTTTTATTCTCTGTTTGGCTTAGTTTTTCGGATCTTTGCTGTGGAGGGATGGCGTGGTGCTTCTGCCTAGAGCGCCCTTTTGCTGGAACTCTCTTTGTTTCTTCTTGAAAGGCTGTGCAGCGCCACCTGCCTGGGGAACTGCTTCCCTGGTCCCTGCTACCATGTGGGTGGGATCCCGAAGGACTTTTGTTTCTTTCTTTATTTTTTATTTTTTTGCTTGTTTTGGTTTGTTCTCTTCTGTTTTGTTTTGTTTTGTTGTTTTGTTTTTCTTCTCGTGGCTTGGGAGCTCCTTTTAGCCAGCCTCTACTGGTGGCTTGGGAGCCAATTCTCCTGTCTGTGTAGCCATGCCAGTGGGATCCTGGGGATCTTTTTTTCTTTTTGTTTTTCTTCGTTTCACAGTTTCTCTTCTCTCTATACTTACCTTCTTTTCCTGTCTCCTGAATACCTGGCACAGTGTGACAGTTCTACCCCTTCTAGCCAGGCTGTACTATGCAGCCAGGGAGCCACATGCCCGGTCTGAGTAGCCACACAAGTGGGATCCCTGGGGGCTTTTATTTATTTTTTATTTCTTTATTTCTCTTTTTTCCTTTTGTTTTTCTCCATTTCTTAGTTTCTCATCTCTCCACGCCAATGGTGAGCTCCCTTAACATTCTTTTTTGTTTTTGTTTGTTTGTTTTGGGCTCCTGTTGCTCTCTACTCTTTATCTTCTTTCCCATACTAATCTTAGCTCTACACATCACAACCTCCCCCCTCCTTCCTGTCTAACTGCACTGTGTGCTGAATATCAATCCTGCCCCCAAGGAGTACATGCATGGCCTACTGGAACCTGCCCTGCACTGACTCCTGGCCCACTGGTCTTAGTACATGCCACAAACAACCCATCCCAGCCCCTTCCCTTCAGCTGGACCTTCCCTGACACACCATAGCTAAGTGACTGGCCCTGCCCATTGGGCAAGGAGGTGAAAAGCATCATGCCCACACATGAGCAAACGTCAAAAAACACACAGCCCATCTGCTCAGACATAAACAAATAAAACAAAAAAGCAGGACAAAGCAGACAAATTTACAATCAATAAATGAAAATAACTCCTGAATGTCCCAAAGACAGAGGACAATATGAATACATATTAAATAACAGGACAGGATGGTTCCAGTAGGGATCCAAAATAAAACACCAGATGACTTTCCAGTAGAAGAAAATGCACTAAAACTGCCTGATAGGGAATTCAAATCTCTAATATTCAGAGCTATCCAAGAGTTGAAGCAAAAAGCAGACAAAAATGAGTGTCTTAGCTTCTCTAGAGAAGAAAAACCAGTGAAGCATATAAATATACATAGGGAGAGATTTATATCAAGGAAACAGCTGACACAATTGTAGGGGCTAGAGTGTCCAAAGTCCATGGATCAGGATAGAGGCCTCTCCCAATTCACGGAGCCACAGAAGCTAGTGAGCCCAAGATCAGCAGGTCGGAGAGCAGGGCTTTGGCTCACAGGCTGTGAAAGTTGATGAATTCCAAGATCGGTAGGCAAGACCACAAGCTTTCTCTTGATTCACGTAGCTGCATGGGCTGGCGAACGCAAGATCAGCAGATCAGAGAGCAGAGCTTTGCTCACAGTCTGTGAAGATTGAAGAATCCCATGTTTGGCAGATAAACTGACAGCGCAAGTCCCAAGAACCAGAGGTGAGATGACAAGAGGCACCCGAAGGATCCAGAGTGAGCAAAAAGCTAGAATGTCTGCTTATATTCAGATGCAGGCCACACCCCCAAGGAAACTCCCTTTATTCTGACTGGCTACTCACAGCATATTCAATCATGGGAGTGATCACGTATAAACACAGAAAATCATGGCCTAGCCAAGTTGACACACAATCTTAACCATCAAAATGAGGAAAAAATAGACAAATTCATGGAAAAAGCAGAGAAATTCATGGAAAATACATACAAAAAAATGGAAGAATTCAGGAAAATAATACAGGAACAAAATCTTAAAATAATTTCACAGCTAGAAATCATACAGAAACAACAATTAGAAATACAAAAGACAAACAACAAGATTTCAGAAATGGACAGTGTCATAGAAGGTCTGAGGAGCAGGTTTGAAACAATGGAAGACAAGATCAGCAAAATTGAAGACAAACACTTGGATACAACTTTGTTGGAGGAAAACTCAGAAAAAAGAACAAAGAAAAATGAAGAGACCTTGAGAATTATGTGGGATACAATCAAAAGCAAAAATTTGTGGGTGATCGGAGTTCCAGAACAGAGGGAGAAAATGGAAAATACAGAGAGGATCATTGAAGAATTGCTGACAGAAAATTTCCCTAATATCATGAAAGATGAAAAACTGACCATCCAAGAAGCTCAATGAACAGTGCATAGGATAGAGCCCCAAAGAAAATCACCAAGCCATATCATAATCATACTCACTAAAACCAAAGACAAAAAAAGAATCCTGAGAGTAGCTTGAGAACAATGAAAAGTCACATACAGAGGGGAAAAAAAATAAGACTAAGCTCTGATTATTCAGCAGAAACCATGCAGACAAGAAAGCAATGGAATGAAACCTTGAAAGAAAAAAAAAATTGCCAACCAAGAATAATATATCCTTCAAAACTCTCATTCAAATATGATGGTGAGATTAGGACATTTCCAGATAAACAGAAATTAAGGGAATATGTAAAAACTGAATTAAATTTACAATAACTGTTAAAGGGAGTTCTTTGATTTCAGAACAAAGAACATCAAACCACAGCCTTAATCTAGGACACAAGATTGTACCAGATAGATACCAACCTAGGAAATGAACTCTGAAGGACTATCCAAAACCAAGAGAATTATGACAGGGAACCAGAGAGATTAATCTGTAAATGACTACAATGTCAGAACAATAAAAGAAGGAATAAACGGTTTAGGTATAGAACTTTCTAATGGAGAGGAAGGCAAAGTGATACCAAGTACTAATAGACTGGTTCAAATCTAGGAAGATAAGGGTAAATTTAAAGGTAACCACAGAGAACTTAACAAACTTACTCATCAAAATAAAGAAGAAAAACATAAAGACTCAGTAAAACAAAATCTACAAAAACAAAAGAAATGAAAAAAAAAATCCACAAACAAAAGGAATTCAGCACAGTAGAGTAAGAGGAACAAAAGAAACATCAACACCACACAAAAAAGCATTACAAAATGATAGCAATAAACTCACACCTATCAATAATTACACTAAACTTAAATGACCTAAACGCACCTGTAAAGAGACAAAGAGTGACAGAATGCATTAAAAAAAAAAAGGGATCCTTAATATGCTGTCTACAAGAGACACACCTTAGAAACAGAGATGTAAGTTTATTAAAAATCAAAGGATGGGAAAAAACATTTATCAGACAAACAGCTACCAGAAAAGAGCAGGAGTAGAAATATTAATCTCAGATAAAATGGACTTTAAAACAAAATCCACCATAAAAGACAAAGAAAGGCAGTATATAATGATTAAAGGGATGATCATTGTAGGAGACTTCAACACACCACTCTCGGTAAAGGACAGAACATTTAGAAAAAAACCCAATAAAGATACAGAAGAACTAAAGGGCACAATCAGCCAACTTGATCTCATAAACATATATAGAATATGCCACCCGACAGCTGCAAAGTACACATTCTTTTCCAACATGCACATGAAATGTTCTCCAGAATAGGCCACATCTTAGGCCACAGAGCAACCCTGAAGAAAATCCAAAACATTGAGATAATACTAAGTATCCTCTCTGACACAACACCATCAAGGTAGAAATTAACAACAGGAAGAGCAAGGAGAAAATCAATTAAATAGAAACTGAATAACACCCTGCTTAAAAATCACTGGGTAATAGAAGAAATCAGAGATGGAATAAAAAAAGTTCCTAGAATCAAATGAGAATGAAAAAACATCATATCAAAACCTTTGGGACACAGCAAAAGCAGTCCTCAGAGGTCAATTTATAGCAATAGATGCACACATCATAGAAGAAGAAAGGGAAAAATGAAAACATTAGCTACACAACTGAAACAAATAGAAAGAGAACAGCAAGAAGAGAAGCCACCAGAAGAAAGAAATAATAAAGGGCAGAGCAGAAATAAATGTAATAGAGAATAGAAAAACAATATAATGAATCAACAAAACCAAAAGTTGGTGCTTTGAAAGGATCAACAAAATTGACAAACCACTAGCCAAACAGACAAAAGAAAAACAGGAGAGGATGCAAACCATCAAAATAAGAAATCAAATGGGGAACATTACAACAGACCCAAATGAAATAAAAAGATTCATGACAAAGTGTTATGAAAAACTATACTCCAACAAATTTGAAAATCTAGAGGAAATAATAGACAAATTTCTAGAAATACATTACCTACCCCAACTAACACAAAATTATGTTGAAAATCTGAACAGACCCATAACAAGAGAAGAGACTGAAAAGGTAATTTGAAAAAACTCCCAACAACAACAACAAAAAAAGCCCTGGCCCAGATGGCTTCACTGGAGAATTCTACCAAACATTCATAGAAGAGCTTACACCAGTACTGTCTGAACTATTTCAGAACATAGAATAGGAAGCAGTACTTGCAAATTCATTCTATGAACCAGCATAGCCCTGATACCTAAACCAGGCAAAGATGCCACAAAAAAAGAAAATTACAGACCAATATCTCTCATGAATATAAATGCAAAAATTCTCAACAAAATTCTAGCCAGTAGAATTCAGCTTCATATCAAAAAAATAATACACCATGACCAAGTAGGATTCATACTGGGTTTGCAAGGATGGTTCAGCATTAAAAAATAAATCAACGTAATCCACCACATAAATAAAATGAAAGAAAAGAATCATACAATCATCTCAATCAATGCAGAAAAGGCATTCGACAAAGTCCAACACCCATCCTTATAAAAACTCTCAATAAAATAGCTATGGAAGGGAAATTTCTCAACACAATAAAGAACATCTCTGCAAAACAAACAGCCAACATCATTCTTAACAAAGAGAGGCTGAAAACATTCCCCTTGAGGACAGGAACACGATAAGTATGCCCTTTATCACCACTCCTATTTAACATTGTGCTGGAAGTCCTAGCTACAGCAATAAGGCAAGAAAATGAAATAAAGGGCATCCAAATTGGTAATGAAGAAATTAAACTGTTCCTATTTGTGAATGATATGATACGAAATTTGGAAAACCCAAAAGACTACACCAGAAAACTACTGGAACTAAAAGAAAGATTCAGCAGAGTAGCAGGATACAAGATAAATGTACAAAAATCAGTTGGATTCCTATACACCAATAAATAGGATGATGAAAAGGAAATCAGGAAAACAATACCATTTATAATAGCCCATAAAAAAATAAAATAGGAATAAATTTAATCGGGAATGTAAAAGACCTATACAAAGAAAACAACAACAACAAAAAACTACTGCAGAAAAACAAAAGAGATTTACATAAATGTAAAAACATACCATGCTTATGCATAGGTAGACCCAACATTGTGAAAATGACAATTCTACCCAAAATGAATTACAAATACAATGCAATCCAGATCCAAATACCAACAACATTCTTTAAAGAGATGGAAAAACTAATCATCAAATTTATGTGGAAAGGGAAGAAGCCCCAGATAAGTAAGGCACTACTGAAGAAGAAGAATAAAGTAAGAGAACTAGCTCTACCTGACCTCAGAACCTACTATACAGCTATGGTAGTCAAAACAGCACAACGACAGATACATTGACTAATGGAACAGAACTCAGAACCCAGATGTAAATCCATCTACCTACGATCACCTGATCTTCGACAAAGGCCCAAAGTCCATGAAATGGGGAAAAGAGTCTTTTTAACAAATGGTGTTGGCAAAACTGAATGTCTATCTACAAAAAAATGAAACAGGACTCATACCTCAGACCATATACAAAAACTAATTCAGAATGGATCAAAGACCGAAATATAAAGCCAAAAACTATAAGGTTCATAGAAGAAAATATAGAATCAACACTAGAGGCCCTAATACACGGCATTAACAGGATACAAACCATAACCAACAACACACAAACTCCTGAAGATAAACTAGATAACTGGGATCTTCTGAAAACTAAACACTTATGCTGATCAGAAGACTTCACCAAAAGAGGAAAAAAGAGAACCTACAGACTGGGAAAAAAAGTTTGGCTATTACAGATCAGACAAAGGTGTAATTTCTAAAAGCTACAGGAAAATCCAGCTCCTCTACAACAAAAAGACAAATAATCCAATTAAAAAATGGGCAATGGAAATGAACAGACACTTCACCAAAGAAGATATTCAAGCGGCCAACAGACACATGAGGAAATGCTCACGATCACTAGTGAAATGCAAATGAGAACCACAGTGAGATACTAGCTCACCTGGCATTACTGGCACGAATCAAAAAAAACCTGGAAATAACAAATGTTGGAGAGGCTGCAGGGAGATTGGAATTCTTATGCACTGCTGGTGGGAATGCAAAATGATACAACCATTTTGGAAACCGATATGGCACTCCCTTGGAAAGCTAGAAATAGAAATGCCATATGATCCAGTAATCCCATTCCCAGGAATATATCCTAGAGAAATAAGAGTCATTACACGAATAGATATATGCACACCCACATTCATTGCAGCATTGTTCACAATAGCAAAAAGATGGAAACCGCCTAGATGCCCATCAACAGATGAATGGATAAAGAAACTATGGTACATACACACAATTGAGTACTATGCAGTGATAAAGAACAATGATGACTCTGAAACATCTCATAGCATGGATGAATCTGGAGAGCATTATGCTGAGTGAAATAAGTCACTCACAAAAGGACAAATATTGTGTGAGATCATTACTGTAAAAACTCATGAAAAAGTTTACACACAAAAAGAAACAATCTTTGAAGGTTATGAGGGAGGGGAGGGGTGAGGATGCGAAAACACTAAATAAGACAATAGATAAGTGGTAACTTTGGTGAAGAGTAATACAGTACACAATACTGGAGCAGCCAGCACAACCTGAACAAGGCAAGGTCATGGAAGCTCCATAGGCACATCCAAAGTCCCTGAGGGACCGAATTGCCGGGCTGAGGGCTGTGAGGACCATGGTCTCAGGGAACATCTAGCTCAATTGGCATAACATATTTTATGAATAAAATGTTCTACATTCTACTTTGGTGAGTAGCGTCTGTGTTCTTAAAAGCCTGTGAGCAGCCATCTAAGATGGTCCACTTCTCTCACCCTTTCGGGAGCAAGGGAGAATGAAGAAAACTAAAGAAACAAGGGAAAGATTAGTCCAAAGGACTAATGGACCACAACTACCACAGCCTCCACCAGACTGAGTCCAGTACAACGAGATGGTCCCTGGCTACCACCACTGACTGCTCTGACAGGGATCACTTTAGAAGGTCCAGACAGAGCTGGAGAAAAATGTAGAACAAAACTCTAACTCACACACACACACACAAAAGACCAGACTTACTGGCCTGACAGAGACTGGAAAAACTCTGAGAGTATGACCCCCAGACACACTTTTAGCTCAGTAATGAAATCACTCTCAAGGTTCACCCTTTAGGCAAAGATTAGACAGGCCCATAAAACAAAACGAGACTAAAAGTCACATCAGCCAAGGGGCAAAGACTAGAAAGCAGGAGGGGACAGGAAAACTGGTAATGGGGAATCCAAGATCCAGAAGGGAGAGTGTAGACATGTTGTGGGGTTGTTAACCAAAGCCATAAAACAATATGTGTGTAGTAACTGTTTAATGAGAAGCTAGTTTGTTCTGTAAACCTTCATCTGAAGTACAATTAAAAAATAAATAAAACTGTATAGGTCATTGACAACCATAAAAATCTGAGAAATAGCTACAGCCAAGAGAAGTTTGAACAAACATGGCAACTATATTCAATGTAGTATCCTGGATGAGATCCTGGGACTGGGAAAAAAAAGAAAAAAGAACATTAGGCATAAGTAAAGGAAATCTAAATAAAAATATATCCATATTGGTCCATTAATTGTTATAGATATATCTTGCTAATGAAGGTGATAATAATAGAAGAAATTGGGTGTAGGATATATGAGAACGTCCTTCTCAAATTTTCTGTAAATATAAAACTGTTGTAAAAAAAAAAGTCTATTAAAAAATAAGAATAGCACACAAAAAAAAAAAAAAGCAAACAAAAAAAGGGGGGATGGGGATGTACTGATACATGTTACAGCTAGGATGATCCTTGAAAAGATTATACTAAGTGAAAAAAGCCAGTCAAGAAAGATCACATATGGTATAATTATATTTATATGAAATGTCAAGAATAAGCAAGTGCACTGAGGCAGAAAATACATTAGTGGTTGCCAGTGGTAGGGGGTTGAGAGGAATGGAGAGTAATTGCTAATGTGCATGGGGTTTCTTCGTAGGGTGATTAAAATTATCTGGAATTAGATATTGGTGATCAATGCACAACTTTGTGACTACAGGCAGTCCCTGGTTTAAAAACGAGATCGTTCCTAAATGTGTCTTTAAGTTGAATTTGTAGGTAATTCAGAACAGGTCCGTATGGGTTTTTATTTAGCCTCACTTTAGTGTAAGTGGTTAAGCGTCTGACTCCTAACCACAAGGTTGGCGGTTCGAATCCACCAACTGCTCCTTGGAAACCCTATGGAGCAGTTCTACTCTGTCCTATAGGGTTCCTAGGAGCCGGAATCGACTCCACAACAATGGATTTGGTTTAGTGCAAAAAGGAGCTCTGGTGTCACAGTGGTTAAGAGCTTGGCTGCTCCTAAAAAGGTTGAGTTCAACAGCTGCTCCTTGGAAACCCTATGGGGTAGTTCTACTCTGTCCTATATGGTTACTATCAGTCAGAATCGACTCAACAGCAACGGGTTAGGTTTTTTTTTTGGTTTTTTAGTGCAAGAAAAGACCCACAGCCTTTTCAATGATTTAAAAGCTGCAAGTGAACCAAGTGAAGGTGTTTGAGATTAAGAATTTGTTGTGAGTAGGGGTTGGTTCAGTAGTTTCAGAGTGAGGGCAAATTTACATAACATTAAAGGGCAAGTACGAGTTGTCCTTAAGTTGAATCTTCATAACCTGGGGACTTACTGTATACTGAAACACTGTACTGGACACTTTAAAAGGGTATACTTTGTGATATGTAAGTATCCAAATAAAGCTGTTATTTAAAGATAAAACAAAACACTGCAAAAGTTTGTGTCTCTAAGATAGGTTTGACGTTGGGTCCAGATTACACTCATTGTGCTGCCATAAATTTTACGGCCAATAAAATTATATGAAAACAGTGAGCCAAGAAAACATCTGTTTTCGGTCATTAACCATTATCACATAATTAAATATATAAAAGTATGTGTGTGTGTATGAGATAGTGTATTTATATGCCATATTTTATTGGTAAGGAAACTGAGACCTGGAGAAATAAAATAACTTGCCCGGATACAAGGGAAAGATTAGTTCAAAGGGCTAATGGACCACAACTACCATGGCCTCCACCAGACTAAGTCCAGTACAACTAGATGGTGCCAGGCTACCAGCACTGACTGCTCTGACAGGGATCACAACAGAGGGTCCCAGAGCTGGATAAAAATGTAGAACAAAATTCAACTCACAAAAAAAGACCAGACTTACCGGCCTGACAGAGACTGGAGAAACCCCGAGAGTATGGCCCCCGGAGACCCTTTTAGCTGAGTAATGATGTCACTCCCGAGGTTCACTGTTCAGCCAAAGATTAGACAGCCCCATAAAACGAAACGAGACTAATGGGGTGCAACGGCCCAGGGACAAGGACTAGAAGGCAGGAAGGGACAGGAAAACTGGTAATACGGAACCCAAGGTCAAGAAGGGACAGTGTTGACATGTCATTGGGTTATTAACCAATGTCATAAAACAGTATGTGTACTGTTTAATGAGAAACTATTTGTTCTGTAAACTTTCATCTAAAGTACATTAAAAAAAATAAAAATAACTTGTCCAAGATCATCAAACTAATAAGACCATCAATTACAGACCACATACCTTTCTACTAACCCACAGTTTCTTTTGACGATGGTGTACAGCTTTCCTGATTTTGCTTCTTGTCCTTTCCACTAAAGAATTCTTTAAGGAAACTTTCCTCATGCTGTATGTGCATTTGATAAAGTTGTCTAAGATAGGTTTTCTTCCAAGAGACAGACTTTGCATTTTCTTAACTGAGCTGATGAATACTCCTTTAAGGAGGAACTTGGAAAAGACAGAAATGTGAAGCTGATGATAGCATTTCAGGCTGCTACAGCGTAATGCTGGGTTGCCTACTCTACTACCTATGCTGCCCATATATACGTGGCCTGCTCCAAAACTCTGCTGACATCGTTTTAAACGTCGACAAAAATTTCTTCTTTAAAGTGAGTATGTCTCCTTTGTAACATTATTTCTACTATTAATTTATTCCCTTAGTATATCACTGTCAAATAAAAGTGACAATAAAAACAAGAATCTGATTGATTATGTGTGAAACATGAAAATGAGAGCCGACAATTAATCACCACATTGGATTTGGCAAAGGTATAGAGTGCAAAGACTAAATTTACCTACTTTACAACTTTGCGTGGTACGTACAGAACTTAGTATGTTTCAGCAACCAAAAAAACAAACCCAGTGCTGTCAAGTTGATTCAGACTCACAGCAATCCTATAGGACAGAGTAGAACTGCCCATAGGGTTTTCAAGGCTGTAAATCTTTACAGAAGCTGACTGCCACATCTTTCTCCCACAGAGCTGCTGGTGGATTTGAACCACAGGCCTTTTGGTTAGCAGCTAAGAACTTTAACCATTGCATCACCAGGGCTCAATTTCAATAGAGTTGAATAATTCAAATCAATCTACTTTCCATACTTTTAAAATTACTTTTACATTTTCTTGTTCATCTCATACAAAATTAACAATAAATCATCACTATTATTTTGATAATATCTTTAAAATTTGAGTGTATACTGATAGACTAATCTACAGAGATAATATGAAGTATGTGTGTGTACGTGTGTTAGTGCGTAAAATAAGAAAACTACCTTTTAATGATTCAACAAAAATAAACTACTGAAATGGATAGGGTTTTTACTAAGAACTAAGTGTAATATATTCAGTAAAGTGATCCAGCATTTTAAAATTAGTGAAAAAATATTCAACAGAGAGGATGCAAATTATCTTAATGTAATGTCTATCAACCATTAAATAGATTAAACTGTTGTGAACCAGGTTAAAATTTAAATCCAGCATAAAACCACAAAAAAATGAAGTCTTAAAAGGAAGTATAGGAAAACTAATATCTCTCTTTTGGATGGAAGCATTCTCTTGGAATGCCCAGTAAGCCATAAAGGTATTAAGACAAACATTTTGATGTAAAATTCCTATAAATTTCAAGAGTTTAATCACTGATGAATTACTAGAAAATGGTACGGTTAATTCTGGGATCTTCCCAACCAATTTGGAAAATGGGTCAATGAAGAAAATTAAATATCTTTATGTCAATGACTACTCAAGACAGGTAAATGTAAATCAGGCCATCAGAACAAAAAATTATATGAGCAGGCTATTTCAACCTGGAACCAATTGCAGTAGGCCAAATAGCTCATTGTCACTCCAGCAGAAGCTTGGCTCTTCTTCACTGTTTAGGCAGCTAAGACTCGATTTCTTTTTATCCTTGGGTCTATACAAGCAAAACAATTTAAATTAAAAGTGAATTGTTCAAATTTATAAAGTTTTTTTCTTTTTTGAGTTTGAGGTTTCTGAATCTATGAACTTGGATTCAGAAGATGTCAGAAATGTGAACATGAGAGATGACAGAAACTCATCATCCACTGGGGACATTCTATCATACATCATGGGCAAGGATAATTTTACATTTTTGTTTCTGTAGGAGTAATTGTTTTTCACTGTGTCCATCTCTAACTGAACTTTCAAACAGTGTTTGTAGCCTTATAAAATGATGAGGGTAAATGGGAGTCTCTGGTCATTAATTTCTTCATCTGCTGAAAAAATAAGTGCAGTCATGAACGTTTGGATGGGTGACTGTTATGAGTTACCATTCTGTACTGGTTGTTGGCACAAGCTTTGTGCTCAAGTCCGGCCTTTGTTAACCTGTAGCCAGGTGACTCTGGGCTAGTCACCTTCTCTAGACTTCACTTGCCCTCCTCTGGAGAATGTGGATGATGTTAGTAATAATGACGCTCACAGTCACAGTAGCTAAGTAGCTATTTTATTAAGCTTGTAATGAAGATTAAATAATAATTACAAGCTACTTATCTCAATGAAAAAATGAATAGAATAAACTTATCACCTCCACCAGGCTCATGGCAAGTATTTATAACTTAATAAGACTCATTGTTACAGACTGCACTAAGAAACTAATAAGAATTGGCAAATTGAATAAAGTACACTCTCTTTACTAAGTCTTGAAATACAGGTTAATGCGAAACTAGGATGTGTGGATTCTTGAAAATAAGTCTATACACATCTTGCAAACTTTATTTGTAAAAACTGAAAGGTGCTGTGATTATAAGAGACCATTCAATTTATTTCTGGGCAGTGGTAACGGCAAAACTCATTGCAAACAATAAGGGGCATGGAAAGACAGGGACATTCATGTTAGTTCTTTTATGGAAATGCTAAATCCTGGGGAGATATTTACTTGATAGACTCACATTTACTATTTGGCATGAGGGACATGGGATTCATTTAATTTAGGCCAATGGCCAATTCATATAAAATAATTGGTTTTGAACTTTGGTCAATATTTCAGTGATGTTTTGTTCAATTCCATAGGGAAGAGAAATTTTTTTATTTTTCACTTCTCAGAATCATATAACTGTTTCAAAAGAGGAAGGAAAAATCTGAGTCTTAAAGACCTGAGACAGACCTTATGCATAAGTAGTAAGATAAACTTCTATGTGGCACATTTCCAAAGACTTCAGGGAGACCCCCAACTTCTTAATTACTCCTGATGTTGTTGTTAAGAAAAGTAAAAGGCTGGGTCCAGGAAAGAAAAGACACCGAAGACTTTGGTTCGGCTACAACCTGCTGTGTGGTTTTTGGAAAAATAACAACCTACGTATACCTCAGTTTCCTCATCTTTAACAGTGAAAATTTTGATAAAATCAGTAGTTTTTAAACTTTTATTTTAGCAGAAGAATAATTTTTTTCAACCAAAACATTTTGTAGAGTGTTTATACATAAACAGATAAAAGTTCCAATCAAGAGACCTAGATTCTGGACGTGTGGCCTCAAGAGCACAGAGTGGTAAATCCTGAGACACTGCATCAGAACATTACTATCCTGAGAAACAGATTTGCATATTACTGGGCTACAGCAAAGAGTTTATGATACTCTTTAATTCTAACATTTGATTAATTCAGACTTTTAGTTTTGAAAAGAACCTAAGAGCTCATCTAGATACATTTTAAGACAAATTCTAAATACAAAGATTGGTAATATCCATGGTTTCTAAACTAAATGATCAATCTATTCTCTAGGAACTTTTTTTTTTCTTGTTTATTGTTATAGTTTAAATGAAGTTTACATTTCAAATTAGTATCCATACAAAAATTTATACATACTTTGTTATGTGACCCTAACTGCTCTCCCCATACTGTGACAGCACACTCCTCCTTTCCACCTCTGATTCCTCATGTCCATTCAACCACCTCGTAGCCCTCTCTGCCTTCCCATCTCACCTCTGGTTAGAAGCTGCTGGTTTAGTCTCTTGTATCTACTTGAGCTAAGAGGCACACTCCTCATGAGTATCACTTTATGTCCCACAGTCCAGTCCAATCCCTGTCTGAAGAGTTGGCCTCAGAAATTGTTTTAGTTCTGGGCTGATAGAGAATCCAGGGGCCATGCTTTCCGGGGTTCCTCCAGTCTCAGTCAGACCATTAAGTCTGGTCTTCTTACTAGAATTTGAGTTCTGCACCTCACCTTTCTCCTGCTCCTTCAGGGACCCTGTCAGGGTGGTCATTGGTGGTAGCTGGGCGCCATCTAATTCTTCTGGTCTCAGGATGATGAAGTCTCTGGTTTATGTGACCCTTTCTGTCTCTTGGGCTAATACTTTCCTTGTGTCTTTGATGTTCTTCCTTCTCCTTTACTCCAGGTGGTTGGGACCAATTGATGCATCTTAGATGGCTGCTTGCAAGCTTTTAAGACCCCAGACGTCACTCACTAAAGTAGGATGCAGAAAATTTTCTTAATAAGCTTTGTTATGCCAATTGACCTAGATGTCCCCTGAAAGCATGGTCCCCGGATCCCCACCCCTGCTACTCTGTCCCTCAAAGTGTTTGATTGTATTCAGGAAAATCTTAGCTTTGGTTTAGTTCAGTTGTGCTGCCTTCCCCTGTAGTGTGTGCTGTCCTTCCCTTCATCTAAGATGATTCTTATCTACTATGTAGTTAGTAAATAACTACCACCCTCCCTCCCCACTGTCATAACCGTCAAAGAATGTTTTCTTCTGAGTTTTAACCTTTTCTTGAATTCTTATAATAGTGGTTTTATACAATATTGGTCCCTCTGTAACTGACTAACTTCACTCAGCATAATGCCCTCCAGATTTCTCCATGTTATGTTTCACAGCTTCACCATTTCTCTAGGAATTTTTAAAATAAATAGGTAGATTACACAAACAACACCCTTAAAGTTTTGATCAAGTAAGTCTGTGTTGAAGGACCAGAATCTGAATGTTTTTAAGTCAAGAGATTCTAAGAATCAGCAAAATATAGGGACAAAAATAAATAAATAAATAAAGACAATGAAAAAAAAACCTCCTTCATTTTCAGTGCTAAAAGATGACAAAATGTAGGCTAACATCTGATTAATTTTTCAAGAGAAATTTTTAGAGAAAGGGAAACACAACTGGGAAAAAAATGGAGTATTTGGAGAAGGAGAAAGAAAAGGAGAAAATGAAATGTGCATAAAACAAAAGTTTAGCACCACTCTCTGAATTTTTTAAAATTTTTTATTCAGTCATTGTGATGTCTTAGAGTGGTGAGGCCTAAAAGATTCCAATGGTCATTTTTATAATTAATGGGATTTGGAGTCAGAATATAGAGAAGAAATGCTGGTTCCACACGTATGTATGTATATATGTGCATGTATAACTAACAAACAATGTTGAACAGGTAGTCTCTCTAACCTTAATGTATAAGGGAAAATAGACTTATATATGGAAGTAATTTGTAAAGTATAAGGTATATTACTGCCTTTAACAGGAAATGGGTATCTCTAAATAATTAAAAATAGATCTTAAACAACTTAAGCTAAGCAATGTTTTACATTTAATCTAATTTAAGTTTAGTTGCTGTACAGTGAGTTCCCATATGTGAAATCTCAAGCTTAGAGAAGTTCAGTGGATTGTCAAGGATAAAAATAATAAAAATGGAAGTTAGAATTTGAACCATGGTGTTTATGTTTCCTTACCTGTCTTAGGCTGGGTTCTCTAGAGAAGCAAAATGAGCAAAGCATGTAAATATATATAGAGAGAAAGATTTATATCAAGGAAACAGCTCATGCGGTTGTAGAGGCTGGAATGTCCCAAGTCTGTGGTTTAGGATACAAGCTTCTCCTGATTCATATAGACACAGGTTCTGGCAAACCCAAGATTGGCAGGTCAGAAAGCAGGGCTCTTGCTCACAGGATGCGAAGATCTGAAGAATCCCAAGATCAGCAGGAAAGACTGCGTGTAAGCTGCTAGTTCAAGTCCCAAGAACCAGAGGTCAGATGAACAGGAGCGAGATGCAGGATCCAGAAGCAGAAGAAGCCATTGAGCCTTGCCAGAATGTCTGCTAACATTCAGTGCAGGCCACACACCCAAGGAAACTCCCTTTCAACTGATTGGCTACTCACAGCAGATCACATCATGAAGATGATCACATATCAAATCTTAACAGGGAAGTGATCACAACATTATATGACTGGCAAAATACTGAGAATCATGGCCCAGTCAAGTTAATACACAATCTTAACCATCACAGTCCACCCCTTGTCAACTTGGCACCTGTGCACATCTCCTTAAATCATACATAATCTCAGAATAAAGACAATTATAAAGTCATACTTGGGCTTACCCTGATACAATGAATGCACATACAAGCAAAAATGCACTAGCCCTGTTTACATCTTATATTTTATAAGTGAAGAAAACAAAAATATTTGATATACACATACAAAGCAGAAATACTTGTAACAATTAGTCTTTGTTTCTGCAACTGGTCACATGGTCATAAGTGATATTGAGAACTACCTTCTTCCACCACCCATTTTGTATTCCCTTTCCATTCAGCAAGCACCTTAGCTGGTCATGGTTCTTTACCTGGTGGGGTGACCCAAATCTTCATTCCTAAAGGTTCTGGGCCATTAGTTGTCATGTTAGAATTCGGTTGCTGTAGTTTTCCATTAACTTTAATCACAGAGCATGGTAGTACTAAGAGACGGCTTAAAGGATCGCCTGCATTCCAGACATACTCTTCTTTACCTTCATTATGTCATATCAATCCGATTTCCTCTTGGTAATCAGGATCAATCACACCACCCAGTATGGTAACTCCTTTCTTCGCTGGTTGATACAGAGGCATAAGGGGCACAAAGTGGTCAAGTGGCATTCTTAGTTTCCAGTTCAGTGGAATCAATGATGTGTCTCCAGGTGGGAGCATTCCTCTCTTTGGAACCAAGACCTCTAAATCTGCAGAGCATAAGGTTGTGGGGACAGGAAGCAGAAATCTTTCGAGTGGGCCACTAGGGGTAATAGTGAGTGGTGCTACTCCCATTTCCACCCCTTGACTCCTGGACCCATGAATCCTGGATATAGGAGAAACAACACCATATATTGGACATTGGTTTAGAGCATATATAGCCTCCTGGAGAACATTGCCCCAACACTGCAAGGCATTGCCACCTAGCTGGTGCCATTATTGTGTCTTTAGAAGGCCATTCCATTGTTCTTTCAAGCCAGCTGCTTCAGGATGATTGGGAACATGGTAAGACCAGTGAATTCCATGTGCATGGGGCCCATTGTCACACTTCATTTGCTGTGAAGTGAGTTCCTTGATCCGAGGTGATGCTGTGTGGGATACTGTGACAGTGGATAAGGCATTCTGTAACTCCACAGATGGTAGTTTTGGTAGAATCATTTCATGCAGGGAAGGCAAATCCATATCCAGACTAAATGTCTATTCCAGTAAGAACAAAACATTGTCCTTTCCATGATGGAAGTGGTCCAATGTAATCAACTTGCCACCAGGTTGCTGGCTGATCACCACAAGGGATGGTGCCATATTGAGGACTCACTGTTGGTCTCTGCTGCTGGCAGATTGGGCACTCAGCAGTGGCTGTAGCCAAGTTGGCCTTGGTGAGTGGAAGTCCATGCTGCTAAGCCCGTGCATAACCCCATCCCTGCCACCATGACTAATTTGTTCATGAGCCCATTGAGCAATGATGGGAGTAGCTGGGAAAGAGGATGACTGGCTTCCACAGAAAGTGTTCATCCTATCCACTTGATTGTTAAGATCCTCCTCTGCTGAGGTCACTTTTTGTGAGCATTCACATAAGAAATAAATATCTTCACTTCTTTGGCTCATTCAGAGAGGTCTATTCACATGCCTCTCCCCCATAAATCCTTGTCTCCAATTTTCCCAACATGTTCCTTCAAAGTCCCTGACCATCTAGCCAAACCACTGGCCACAGCCCATGAATCAGTATACAATCACACATCTGGCCATTTCTCCTTCCAAGCAAAGTGAACAACCAGATGCAGTGCTCAAAGTTCTGCCCACTAGGAGGATTTCCCTTCACCAGTGTCCTTCAGGGAGGTCCCAGAAAGGGGTTGTAGTGCTGCCACTGTCCACTTTTGAGTGCTGCCTGCATATCATGCAGAACCATCTGTAAACCAGGCACAAATTTTCTCTTCCTCAGTCAAATGATCATAAGGAATACTCTATGAGGCCATAGTTGCAGACTGGGAGATAGAAGGTAATGTGACAGAAGTAGAGACCATGGGCATTTGGGCCACTTCCTCATGCAACTTACTTGTACCTTCATGTCCTGTTTGGGCCCATATCTCATATATAGCATTTCCATTTAATGATGGAGAGCAGCTGTGCACATCTAACTTTATGACTGTGTGAGTCAGACAACACCCAATTCATGATGCGCAGCTCAGGCTACATGGTGACTTGGTGTCCCATGGTTAAGCGTTCATTCTCTACTAAGGCCCAGTAACAAGCTAAAAGCTGTTTTGCAAAAGGAGAGTAGTTATCTGCAGAGGATGGTAGGGCTTTGCTCCAAAATTCTAAGGGTCTGCTCTGTGATTCACCAGTCGGGGCCTGCCAAAGACTTCAAACAGCATCTCTATCTGCCACTGACACTTGAAGCACCATTGGATCAACCAAATTATATGACCTATGTCACTTGATAAAAAGGCCAGAGTAGCACATCCAAATGAGGAATACGTTGTCTCCAAAGTCCAAAGAGGGCTACTAGGTGTTGTGCTTCCTTTTTAATTGTCAGAGAAACCAGATGCAATAACTTATCCTTCACTTTAGAAGGAATATCTCAACATGCCCCACACCACTGGACCCCTAGAAATTTCACTGAGGCAAAGGTGCCTGAACTTTTGTGGGATTAATGTCCAACCCTCTAGCACAGAAAAGTTTTACCAATAAGTCCAGAGTCATTTACACTTCTCCCTTACTAGGTCCAGTCAGTATAATGTCATCAATGCAATTGACCAGTGTGACGTCTTGTGGAAGGGAAAGATGATCAAGTTCCCTGCAGACTAAATTATGACTTAGGGCTAGAGAGTTGATGTAGCCCTGAAGTAGGCAACTGAAGTTGTATTTATATCCTTGCCAACTGAAGGTAAACTGATTCTGATGGCCCTTCAAAACAGGTATGGAGAAAAGGCATTAGCCAGATCAGTAGCTGCATACTAGGCACCAGGAGGTGTATTAATTTGCTCAAGCAATGAAACTAGATCTGGAACAGCAGTTGCAACTGGAGTCACCACCTGGTTAAGTTTTTGATACTCCACTGTCATTCTCCAAGATCCATCTTTTTTTGCACGGGCCATATAGGCAAGTTGAATGGGGATGAGGTGGGAATCACCACTCCTGCGTCCTTCAAGTCCTTGATGGTGACAGTAATCTCTACAATCCCTCCAGGGATGCGGTATTGCTTTTGGTTTACTATTGTCCTAGGTAGGGGCAGTTCTAATGGCTTTCACTTACTTTTCCTACCATAGTAGCCCTTACTCCATTTGTCAGGCATCTAACGTGGGGGTTCTGCCAGTTGCTAAGTATATCTACCTCAATTATGCATTCCTGAACTGGGAAAATCACTATGGGATGGCTTCAGTGACCCGATGGACCTACTGTGAGACAGACATGAGCTAAGACTCCCTTAATAACCTTACCTCCATATGTCCCCGCTCTGACTGGTGGGCCACAGTGATGTTTTGGGTCTCCTGGAATCAGCATCAGTTTAGAGCCAGTATTCAGTAATTCCTGAAAAGTCTGATCATTTCCTCTTCCCTAATGAAAGTCACTCTAGTAAAAGGCCATAGATCACTTTGGGGAAGGCTGGGAGAAAGATTAACAGTATAAGTTTTTGACTATGCTTTGGAGTCCTTCCTCAAGGGGACCTGGGCTCCCCTTCTGTCAAGAGGTTCTGGGTCTTTAAACTCTGAAGTCTGGGAATTGATTGAGTAGCCTTGCGTCTCTATTCTGGCAATTTGAGTTAGACTGCTGTTTACTTGACCTGGAATTCATCCACTTGTACAGATCAAGCAAATATTTAGTAGATTTCCTATCTATTTCACTCCTAGGGACATCATGACTAAGTAGCCAACACCGTAAGTCCATATGAGTCAGACTATTCTGATTATTGCTTGACTCTGCTGTCCGTTACTGTAACCACACCCACCTTGTCTTTGTCGATTAAGTGCAGCCACTTGGCCCCTACCACCACAGGGTCCAATCAGCCCCACTATAGTTAGTGTCTTAATACAGTTAGGGCATTTCCCACTGTCAAATCTGACTTACATAAAATAGCAATCACAGCAGACTACAAGGATGTTGGGGCTCCCTTCATACATTTGTTTCTCACCATTGCGGTAAAAGGTGTGACCCTGGGCACTCCATGTGTGGGCCTGTGGGTTTAACCTGACCAATCCACTCTAGCATGCCAATTTCCCTAAGCCTTTGGATACCTTCTTCTAAAGCATACCAAGGTAAGTGTGGTACTTCAACTTGATTTTGAGTAGGCTATTACCATAATCCATGCTTCAGCAACCCAACCAAAAAAACTATTATCCTTTCCTAACTTCTTGAACTGAAACACTGAATGAAGAATCTGTGCTTAGTGGGCCCATATCAATAAACTCAGACTGATCAATCTTTATGTTCCTTGCACCATTATCCCATACCCTTAACAGCCATTCCCATACACATTCCTCAGGTTTCTGTTTGTACATATTAGAAAAGTCAAGCAGTTGTTTTGGAGTATACCTCCTCCTGTGTCACACTTTGTACTTCTCCTTCTGGTGCTCTCTGGGACATATGTCTAGTTATAGGTCTGGAAATCAAAACAGGAAGGTAAATGTTTTGAGAACATTCAGCATTGTCTTGTAAAGCATCTGCCTGAGGCAGCGACTCAAAGGCACTTCAGATGCAGCTGAGTTAATCTCATAAAATGGGAGTGGAGGGGATAATGGTTTTAATCAGCAGGGTGGTTTAGCAGACAAACACAGAGTAATCTCTTCAGATGGGAGTTAAAGGACTGGTTTTGTTGACAGGAGTGATTCAATGGAATTTAGGGGCTCAGTGTCTCCAGCTTCCTGATTATCTGCTCATATGTCCCCAGCCCAAGTTTCAGGATTCCATTTCTTCCCAATCTATGCCCTCACTTTAACTGTGGACACCTCTAGAGACTGGCAATTGAGTTGGTGTTGTAATTCACCCACTCTTACAATAAGACTCTGGGTTTGGTTTTCGACAATATCAGCTCTGTTACTACAAGAAATAAGACTTTCTTTCAAGGCACAAGTGGAAATTTTGAGGTCATTATGTGACACTTGAACTTTGACTCTGAAGTCCTGAGCACGTCTCTTTCTTTCACCAGCTTGTCTAGCAAAAGTAAGACCAACCAACCAGCTTCCTTATACTTCTCATTATGACAAACTTGTAGAAAGGTATCACGCATGCAATCACCCAGAGCCTCTCCTTTCACCAACGTGATCTATTGGTGGAGACATTTTGCGTATTTCTATTGCCACCTCATGCAATGGATTAGCAGTGCCCTCTGTACTACTGGAAGCAGAATCATCAGCATCTTTAAGACTAACCAGACTTGAGAATCAATTTAGAAAACTCATCCTTACAGTTTTGTTTCTCTAGAACCTCTCCCAGTACCAAATGTCTTAAGCTTGGTTTTCTAGAGAAATAAAACCAGTAAAGTGTATACATATATATATATATATATATATAGAGAGAGAGAGAGAGAGAGAGAGAGAGGGAGAGAGAGATTTATATCAAGGAAATGTCTCCTGCAGTTGTGGAAGCTGGAATATCCCAAGTCCATGGGTCAGGATAGAGTCTTCTCCTGATTAACGTAGCTGCAGGGGCTGGTGAACCCAAGATTGGCAGTTCAGAGAGCAGGGCTGTTGTTCACAGCCTGTGAAGATCCAGTAAATCCCAATACAGACAGACAAGACAGCAGGTAAGCTGCTAGCTCAAGCCCCAAGAACTGGAGGTCAGATGAACAGGAGCCACCTGCAGGGCTCAGAATGAGCAAAAACCCACAAAGCCAGAATGTCCACTTATATTTGATGCAGGCCACACACCCAAGGAAACTCTCTTTTAAATGATTGACTACTCAAAGCAGATCCCATTATGGAGGTGATCACCTACCAAATCTCAACAGGGAAGTGATAACAACATTATACAACTGCCAAAACACTGAGAATCATGGTCCCACCATTTTGACACACAGTCTTAACTATTACACTACCCCATCCTTTTAACTTGTTATGCTTCATAATTTAGAAGTATTGTCAAAAATACACAAGAAATAGACTCCCCCCAGCCTAATATACTTTGCATATTTGATGGTATGTCTACAAACAAAACATTTACAAGTCCAAAACCCACTCTGAGAGTCTTCACAGAGTATATTTACTTAGATAAATTTATCAACACTCGGTCTACAGAAACCTTACAAAACATCAGGAAAAGGGATGATTCTTGTCTTTGTAAGTTTTCATGTCCTATACATTCATTTCATGTTGTTAATGTGACTATAGTGACTGAAACTGGTTTCTTGATATAGATTTGCAAGTTTTGTAAAAATGGTAACTGATCATATTTTATTTCTAGAGTATATGTACACACTTTAAATACTTTGCCTTTGATATATATTAACCTTTAAGAGGTAACATGATTTACAGCCCTAATATTCTAAATAACATGTTCATCAAACACTCTTTCCTTTCTTTCCTACCATTGCATACTCGTTTCCTACTAGTGGTGAAGGACATGAATCTTCGCTGCTGAGAAGCACAGAGACTTCTCACCCTACAAAGAGGCACAGCTCATCAAAGGCAAAGCAAATATTCTAACAGTAGCCAATAAAACATAGACTTCTTGTTAGATCAGGACAACTAGCATAAGAGAATCTTCTCAATGGCAAAAAAGGAAGCAGGAAGGATTATGGATTAATGATTTAAAATTGATGAAATAGTCAGTCTAGAATTGTATATTGATCTAAACTCTTTCAAAAATGAAGGTGAATTCTTTTTTTTTTTTTAATTTTCAGAAAAACTAAAATGTATGCATTTAACACTACCACCATTAGACCCTCGCTTAAAATACTTCTGAAGATGTACTATTACCAGACAAAAAATTTCTATGAAGGAATTCTGGGATGCCAGAAGAAATGTGAGTAGTCGCTGGTAAACTTTTTGAAATATTTAAACAAATATTGATTACATAACATGCTAATAATGGATGGTAAATTATAATAATTCAATGTATAAAATATAAATATGTGTTATAATTATATATAATGAAAAATTGATAACATTAAAAAACAAAAAACCCACTGCCGTCAAGTCAATTCCAACTCATAGAGACCCTGTAGGATAAAGTAGAACTGCCCTGTAAGTTTTCCAAGCCTGTAATCTTTATGTAAGCAGACTGCCACATCTTTCTCCTAAAGAACGTTTGGTGAATTTGAACCATAAACCTTTTGATTAGCAGCTGAGCACTTAGCCACTGCACTATGAAAAGTAGAAAACATTTGTAATTTCAACAATATCGTAAGTGTCTCAGAATAAATCTTATAAGAAGTATATGATCTTTTAGGATAAAAATCATAAAACTTTACCAAAAAACATTTTAAAAGATATAAATAAATGGAGAGATATAAACATCTCATAGATAAGAATACCCAACATGTATGATTTAATACTCTCCAATCTGTAAATTGACTGCAAGAGTTCTATGGAGCTTTACAAATTAGTTGGATTATTAACATTTAGTAGCACTGGGTCAGAAAAGCCAAAATATTCATACTGGAGATGACTGTACATATTTTAATAGTTATCAGTAGTAGCAATGTTATTTATGCAGAACTTATACTCTGGTTTGAGGTGTCACTCCTGGTCATCTCTGACAGGATTGCCACTCTAAATTTTCAGCTTCTTTACTCCCCTGAGCTCCATGTCTGGCACCGAGAGCCAAGAAGTCTGCAGCTTTCTGCCTCCCTGGCTGTGGAGAGCCACAAACTTCCAATTCTTACCTGATCCGTTGAAGGATTTTGTTAGTTTTTAGAGTAGACTCTTCTGTGGCTTCTGCTTTTGATTGCTTTCCAGTGAGAGGTCTGTCTCTCTCTCTCTGTGTTTCTATTGTATTGTGTACTGTACTATATATTCCATTACATTAATAATTTAAAATCTCAAATTCTAATTTTGCAACATAGCATTTAGTCAATATTTTAAAATATATTATCTGTTCCTAAAATGTATACTCTTTATTAAATCATATTTATTAATGCTGTGGTTCCCATTTTATACACAATTGCTTATTTTTAATCTGATTGATATCAACGTTTCTTGAAAAGATATAGGAAAATATCTAACTTAGATATTACATTTGTCATTTTATTTTTGTAATTCCATTATGTTTTCTCTATATATTTAGATAGCATATTGTGAGGTGCATTAGCATTTATAATTTTTATATCTTTCTGATGGCTTGTTTCTTTTATCCTTATGGTGAGCTCTTTTGGCACTAAATTATATATGCTTTCTTTTGTTTATTATCTTTTTGCTGTCACTTTTTTGATTCACTTATTTTCAAATGTTCTGCTATTTTTATTTTTGATGAAGCACCTTTAAGAAGACAAAACTTTACTTAATTCCAATATGATTTTGCCATTGGTTTACTGAATTTAATCTATTTAATATGTTGTTATTTCTAATACATTTTAAAATTATAACTGCACTTATTTTGTGTTTTCTGTTTATCAAGTGCTTCTTTTCTCCCTGTAATGTCCTACATATTGTCAGGTTGAAAAACTAATTTTCCAGCATTTCTTTTTTACTCTTTATTGGTCTGAAAACTATGAATTATTTTCTCGTATTTTTAGTCGATGGAATTTATTTTAAAAATATATTTAACTATCACTCTTTCTAACATAGTGCAAAATTATTCAGTATCTCTTTTTTCCTCCAGTTCAAGAAATGATTTTTAGTCCGTTTTAATTACAAATTGAACAATACTCTCAGCTCTTCATCCTTGTCATTACTTTGTGGAATACTAATCATTTCTAAAGTACAAGGTATAAGTGATTCTGTATTCATTTATTAAATTTTTTTTGACATATTTAAATGAATCGAGCCACATGGTTTCCCACTTCCTGCATTCACCTCTCTTTAACTTGGCTTACTTCTCTTTCTGCTGAGGTATCCACTTGAGCAGTTCTTTTAGGAATATTGGGCCTCAACATAAAATCTTCTCCCTAATATTTCATACTCATTCTATTATTTATATTACTCCCTGAGCTTCTCTATTAGTATATTTCATTAATTCTAAGATACATTTTCTTTTTTCACATCTGAACATTTCTTAGATTGAGATGAGTTTTACAGTTGATTCAATATTGGCATTTGGTCATAGTTACTTGGCAGCAACTTAGTGGTTAGTTAAAATAAGTGTGCATCTGCTTTAGATCCCTCAAATGTGGTATTGACATTTATTGAGACCCTTCTCTGTGCCAGGAGCTATTTTTAAAGCTTTATATAAACTATCTCTAAGTCAGCCTAAAGTTCACAGCACTGTTAAGTGGACAATGTTGGGATTCAAAACCACACAGTATGATTCCTGAGTCCACCCTTTAACAAACATACAATAATTTGAGTTTAGACACTATTTCTAAATCTAAGGTATCCCCTACTCTTTAGTTTTCCAAACTCCCTGCTGGTAAGTATCTTCTTGAACATACAATATCAATTTCAGCTCCTGTCTTTGTCTGAGGGTTACTGAATCAGAACTCCAGAGTTAGAGCTGTATAAACTGTGCTTTTAACAAATGCTCCCAAGTGATTCATATCTTCAGATCAGTTAAGAAAACACTACCTTGGCCCAGTTATTCTGGGCAAGATCCTATTTAGAGTCTGTAACTTCTCACCAACAAGCGGTATCTCTACATCCAAGCTATGTTGGGCAATTATTATTTTCCTTGGGAGGAGTCCTTAATATTAATTAATTGTCTCCCTGATCTCTAAGCCTTAGCTGACTTTGGGAGTGTGTCCCTACCAACAGAGAAGGCCATTTCCAGTTCTACCTTTTTGGGGGCATCAGAACACCTAACAACTTATTTGTCACTTGGATCCCTGGTACGAACTGTTTAAGTGCTAATATGGGTCAAAGAATGCTGCCTCAAGTCATTGGGGTTTTTAGTCTTTGAACTTAGTGATCTGCTGTTTGCACAAGTGTCACACAGTTTGAACATCTATTTAATAATCATTGATCTCCTTTAATTTTTTCCCCCCAGCAGTCTGTGACTGAGAGACACAAAGTGGCTTTTACAAGCTATTGTCAGATTTGGCAGTGATATTGTTGGAAAGGCCCTTAGGTCATTGCATTTTATTCTGTGCAATAGAATCTTTACTATTTTAGTGTATTTCTTAAACAAATGCATGATAATTTCCACATTCATATTCCATGCAATACATTGGGCTAGATGTTATTAATATGAAAGTATCAGGTGAAACTCAGCTGAACTTTTAGTATCAAATCAAATCCATTTGAATCAAACCAAGTTTAGAGTCTGATCTGTCCTTGATGTCAAGCAAGATTCTCTCAATTTGGCTGGAAAATTGTGCTTTCAAGAGCCAAATTCACTTTTAAGCTCTATTTCTTTTCCCCCTTTCAACTCTATTTCCCTGAAGTCAAAATGAATCAAAAGTAGCTCTGTCTTTATTCTTTTAATCAGATAATTTGAACTGACAGATTGTGTTTCAAAATTGTAGTTCTAATCTATTAAATGTGCAGTTGGATAACTTCTTGGGAAAATGATCAAAGAGAAAAATTATTTGTTGAGAAGCATAGGAAAATATTTGAAGACAGTGCTTTTGCTTTTGTTAGGTATAGACATCATGTTTAAAAAAAATTCTCATCTACTAATTAATAGTTAAAGGTACACATTTGCCCTGATATCTCAGGACATCAGTTAAACTACATGTAAATTTAAATTGGCAGTTAACGTGATCTCCACTTTAATAGTCCTTAGAAAGAAAAATATTAGAAAAATTGGACTTTAAGTACAAAAGTAAATTAAAATGTGTGCTTTCTGTTCACAAAATGAACATAATTGTTGTTTCCAACCAGGTTACATTCTGTCTGTGAGGAAATGTGAGGTGTGTGATTCAGTTCTTTATCTGGGAAGTTGGTGATCTGACGGTAATGGGAAAGATTCACCAGTGTTATATTTCTAGTCTGTTTATATAGTTCTTCTCACCTTAAAATATGAAAGTATAATTTTATATATCAATCTCTATCTATAGAATTGATATTCAGATTTCTTATTTTTTTTTCTAACTTTTCTTTTTTTTAATGCAAAATTATTTGG
>NW_004443940.1:307573-310603 GCF_000243295.1 Trichechus manatus latirostris | reverse complement strand
TTTGATGCAGTACTCTTTATCTATTTTTCACTTGGAGATCCAAGATAATGACAACTTTAAGATCTAAAAACCAAAGCCAAACCCACTGTTTTCCAGTCGATTCTGACTCATAGCAACCGTATAGGACAGAGAAGTACTGCCCCATAGGGTTTCCAAGGAGCGGCTGGTGGATTCAAATTGCTGACGTTTTGGTTAGCAGCCATGCCCTTAAGCACTGTGCCACCAGGGCTCAACCTTTAAGACATACAGAGATAAATTAGGGCCTTTAAATAGTGCACTGACCTAGCAACATCTAACCAAAGCAATTAAACTGATCATATCTTCAGTTTAACACAAATTCCTTGTTTTTTTATTGTTTATCTTTTAAGATTTTGACTCTGTAATATTTGAGTATATTCTCTTTTTTCATTTTAACTTAGTTAAATCTATTTGATTTTTAAATTGGATCCCGCCTATGGCCCACTACATTCCTCTAAATTTGATACTGTGATTAACATTTCACAGAGTACCAAATCTCATTATCAGATAGTTTTAATCTTCTGTGTTCACTGTCAAATCATGGTTGAAAATCATGTCCTTTTCAGAGAGATGGGTCAAGCTTTTGTGGGCACAACTTCAGCGATTTTTCATGTGCCCTTTTCCCATGTTTGGCAACACGGTTGTGTGCACAGTTTCTTGGAGTCATAGCTTCTTTCTTTCTTTTGTAGACATTTGGGCAACTAATTTTAAATCTTTTCTTAATGGCACATTCAGATATAGGGTTCTGCTTCTTTCAAATATTCTTGTTTTAGGGAACTTTTGTCTCTCATGTTAAGGATATTTATATTGGTTTTCACTAGCAAATTCTTCTGAAAACATTCCAAGCAAACTGACTGCTACGTCCTAGTTTTCTTACTTTGTGACATTGCTTTGAGATATTCGTGGAATTTTTATTAACTAATCATTAAATGAGCAAATTATGGCCTGTGGGCCAAATCCAGCACTCCATCCCTCAACATTTTGTAAAGTTTAATGGAAAAAAGCCACGCTAATTTGTTTACACATTGTTTATTGCTGAATTACAGCAGAGTGGAGTAGTTGTAATACAGACCATTTGGCCAGCAAAGCCTACAATATTTCCTATCTGGCCGTTTACCTAAAAAGTTTGCCTGACCCATTAGTCCATTGCTGTCAAGTTAATTCCAACTCATAGTGACCCTATAAGACAGAGTAGAACTGCTCCATAAAGTTTCTGAGGAGTGGTTGGTGGATTCAAACTGCCAACATTTTGGTTAACAGCTGTGCTCTTTACCATTACACCGTCAGGGCTTCTAAAAAGTTTGACTACTCTGCACTAATCCAGTCATTTATACTTTATGGGTTTACCAAAAGGACATCTATTTAGTCAACAGTATCTTCTCTTGCACAATTTAAATTTTTCTCGTATTTGATTATTTATTTTCCTGCTTGTTTGCTTTCCTTGTAGACACAGAGAATAATTATGTGTTATAATCTCATGAAAAACCACCAAAATGAAAAACAAAAAGACTGATTTGCTCTGTCTAAAATTAACCAGTTTTGTGTCCTGACTCATGTTATAAGAGAGTTTATGTAGCCAAATATTGTCATTCTTGTGAATCTGTATTTAGCTTGCCTCATTGGTTATCTTGTTTCTTATATGAGCACATCATAAATGTCAAGAGTCCTAGGTGCTAAAATGCAGAAAACACAATCTTTTTTTTCACATCTACATTTTTTCAATCCCATTATACCTAACAGTATCAGAAACTAAAGACAAGGAGAGAATTCTGAAAGGAGCAAGAGAAAAAAACCACAATATAACATACCAAGGATCTTTCATAAAGATCAGTGTGGATATCTCCACAGAAAGTCCAGAGGCCAGAAGACAATGGAGTGACATATATAAAATATTGAATGAAAACAATTAACAACCAAGAATCCTTTGCCCAGCAAAATTGTCATTCAAAAACAGCAGGAAATCAAGACATTCCTAAATAAACAGAAGCTCTGGGAATTTACAACTACCAGATCAGCTCTGCAAATATTACTCTAGGGAGTTCTCCAAACGGAAAGGCAAGAGCACTAAAAAAATTCTCAAATCTATACATAACGGAAAAAAGTTAAAGAGAAAGAGATCTCCAAAAAATGCAACAACACAAATAATCATAAGGACCCGGTATATGATATTTTCAGGAACTAAACTCAGTAACGTAATCCCACAAACAATACAATATCAGTATTGCAAGAAATAGGTACAAAGCAAACCTATCAGATACAGGATGTGCAATTATGTTAATGGAGTCTCACCAACAGAAATGGGAGAAGGAGGAGCATATCAGAAATAAATTTAATATGTTAATATTGCATGTTATCTGTTGTTCATATGTTAAACATTTTCATAATTATAAGTCATGTAGTATAATATGTGTGGTAGCCACTAAGAAATCATTGAGAAAAAATACATAGAAGAAAAGAAAGAAGAAAGCAAAAAGGCTCATCACAAGAAAACAGGCAAATAAAACAAAAACAGAAAAATCAGAATAAAAAAAAAAAAAGAAGATAGGAAACACTCAAAAACCAAATAGCAAAATGAATGAGGTGGACACCTCCTTTTCAGTAATAACCTTAAATGTAAATGGTCTAAACTCCTCATGCAAAATGCTAGTGTTATGGATTAAATTTTGTCCCCCAAAAATGTGTATCAACTTGGCTAGGCCATGAATCCCAGTATTGTATGGTTATCCACCATTTTGTGATCTGATGTGATTCTCCTATGCGTTGTAAATCCTAACCTCTTAGATGTTAATGAGGCAGGATTAGAGGCAGTTGGGTTAATGGGGTAGGATTCAATCTATGGGATTAGGTTATTTCTTGAGTCAATCTCTTTTGAGATATAGAAGAGAGAATCGAGCAGAGAGGAGAGGGCTCTCATATCACTAAGAAAGAACTGCCAGGAGCAGAGTGCATCTTTGGACCCAGAGTCCCTGTGCTGAGATGCTTCTAAACCAGGGGAAGATTGATGACAAGGAC
>NW_004443940.1:306024-307473 GCF_000243295.1 Trichechus manatus latirostris | reverse complement strand
CACTAAGAAAGAACTGCCAGGAGCAGAGTGCATCTTTGGACCCAGAGTCCCTGTGCTGAGATGCTTCTAAACCAGGGGAAGATTGATGACAAGGACTTTCCCCCAGAACAGACAGAGATAGAAAACTTTTCCCAGGAGCTGGTGCCCTGAATTCAGACTCCTAGCCTCCTAGACTGTGTAAGAATAAATTTCTGTTTGTTAAAACCTTCTACTTGTGGTATTTCTGTTATAACAAGCAGCAGTAGATAACTGAGACAGTGAGAGTGGCAAAATGGATTAAAAACACAATTCAGCTTTTGCTGTCTACAATAACCACACCTTAGACATAAGAAAACAAACAGACTGAAAATAAAAGGATGGAAGAATATATATATTCCATGCAACCAGTAAACAAAAAAGCAGGAGTGGCAATACTGATAAAATAGAATTTAAATAAAAATCTATTACAAGAGATAAAGAAGGACATTACATAATAATAAAAGGTCAATCCAGCAAGAAGACATAACAATTATAAATATATATGGAACTAACAGCAATGTTCCAAAACACATGAAACAAATACTGACTAATATGGAGGGAGAAACAGACAACTCCATACTAATAGTAGAGGACTTTAACACACCACATTCAAATCTACACAGAACATCTAAAAAGAAGATCACTAGGACATTGAAAAATTAAATAAAACCATAAGCCTATTTGAACTAATGGATATATATAGAATATTCCACCCATCAATAGAACAACATACATTTTTCACAGGTGCACACAGGTCATTTTCCGTAATAGATCATATGCTAGAACACAAAACATGTCTCAACAACTTTAGAAAGATTGAAATCATACAAAGCACCTTCTCTGACCATAATGGTATGAAACTAGAAATCAACAATAGGAAAATAAATGAATACATGGAAACTAAATAAAGCACTACTAAAAGACTATTGAGTCGTAATAAATCAAAAGTGAAATGAAAAACTTCTTAGAATCAAACAAAAATGAAAATACAACATATAAAACCTTTGGGACACAACAAAAGCAGTACACAGAGGAAAAGTCATAATGATAAATTACTACATTAAAAAAAAAAGATTCTAAATCAATAACTTAAACCAGTGACCTGAATAAATAGAAAAGGAAGAGCAAAAAAAGCCAAAAATTAACAGAAAATAGGAAACAATAATGATGCAGGCAGAAATAAATAGAAAATTAAAAAAAAAAAAAAAACAAGAGAAAGAATCCACAAAACCAGAAATAGTTTCTTTGAAAGGATCATTAAAATAGACAAATCCCTGGCTAGACTGACAAAAGAAAAAACTCAGAAGAGGCAAATAACTAAACTTAAGAAATGAAACTGGAGAAATTACAACCAATTCATCCAAGATAAAGGGGATCATAAGAGATTACTATGAAAAACTGTACTCCATCAAATTTGAAAACCTAGATGAA
>NW_004443940.1:302742-305901 GCF_000243295.1 Trichechus manatus latirostris | reverse complement strand
AAAGGATGTTACAAAAATAGAAACTTACAGACCCATATACCTCATGAACATACATGTAAAAAATTGTCAACAAAATTCTAGCAAACAGAATTCAGCAACATATCAAAAAATATATACATCCTGATGAAGTGGGATTCATACCAGGATTACAAGGGTGGTTCAAATTAGAAAATTGATCAATGTAATCCACCACATAAATAAATCAAAGGAAAAGAACTATATGATCATATCAATTGATGCAGGAAAGGCATTTGACAAAATTCAACACCCTTTCCTGATAAAAACCTTCAGCAAAACAGGAATAGAAGATAAATTTTTCAACATAATCAAGGGCATATATGCAAAACTGACAGCCAACATTATCCTCAGTGGAAAAAGACAGAAAGTCTTCCCTTTGAGAACAGGAGTGAGACAATGATGCCCATTATCACCACTCTAATTCAATATTGTACTGGAAGTCCTAGGTAGACCAATAAGACAAGAAAGAGAAATAAAAGATGACCAAATTGGAAAGGAAGAAGTAAAAATATCTCTATTTGTAGATGACATGATCCTGTACGTAGAAAACCCTAAAGGTTTCACACACACAAAAAAAAAACTGCTGGAACTAAAGAAGAATTCAGCAACGTTGCAGGGTATAACATCAACTAAAAAAAAAAAAAAAAAAAAAATCAATTGGATTCCTTTACAATAACAAAGAGTACTCCAAAAAATAAATCAATAAAATATTATCTTTTATAATTGCCCCCAAAATGATAAAATACTTAGGAATTAACCTAACCAGGGACATAAAAGACTTATACAATGAAAATTATAAAACACTGCTAAAAGAGACTAAAAGAGATCTACAAAAATGGAAAGACATCCAGTGTTCGTTGATTGGAAGACTTAATACAGTGAAAATGTCAATTCTGCCTAAAGCTATCTACAGATACAATGCAATCCTGATCCAAATCTCAACAACATTCTTTACTGAAGTGGAAAAACTAATAACCAAATTCAAATGGAATGGAAGGCCCTGAATAGCAAAAGCAATATTGAAGAAAAAAACAAAACAAAACAGGAGGCCTCACAGTCTGTGATATCAAAACATACTATACCGCCACTGTAATCAAAACAGCCTGGTATTGGTTCAATGACAGACACATTGACCAGTGGAATAGAATTGAGAACTCATAATTAAACTCAACTATCTACGAGCAACTGATTTTCAAAAAGAGGTCAAAGTCTGTTCAACAGGGGAAAAACCGTCTCCTTAATAAATTGTGCTGGTAAAACTAGATATTCACTTGCAGAAAAATAAAACAGGACCCCAACCTTACAACGTACACAAAAATTAACCCAAAATTGATGAGAGACCTAAATATTAAACCTAAAACTATAAAATTCCTGGGAGAAAACTATGTGTCCTAATCTTTTGTAAAAATAAGAGAATAAACATGACAAAAAATGCACAAATAGAAGAAGACAAAATAGTTAAATGGGACCTCAGAAAAATTAAAAGCTTACACTCATCAAAAGACATTATCAAAAGAGTAAAAAGAGAACTTACAGAATGGGAAAAAAATCTTTGGAAATGATAAATCAGATAGGGTACAATCTCCAAAATTGTATAGAAAACTTCAACTATTCAACAACAAAAAGACAAATAATCCCGTTATAAAATGGTCAAAGGACATGAACAGAATCTTCACCAAAGAAGCCAATAAACACATTAGGAGATGCTCACGATTGCTAGCAATCAGAGAGATGCAAATCAAAATACAATGAGATACCATCTCACCCTGATTAAAATGTGCTGATTTAAAAAACTGATAACAACAAATGCTGGATGAAAGATGTTGGAACCTGTATCCACTGTTGGATGACCACTATGGAAAATGATATGGCACTTCCTCAAAAAATTAGAAATAGAATTACTCTATGATCCAGCAATATCACTCATAGGGATATACCCTAGAGCCCTAAGAGTAGTGACACAAACAGATATATGTATTCCTATGTTCATTGCAGCTTTATTCACAATAGCAAAAAATAGAAACAATCAAATTGCCCATCAGTGGATGAATCGATAAGCAAAACTGGTACATACATACAATGGAATACTATGCAACCATAAAGAACAATGATGAGTCCATGAACAATATTATAACTTTGATGGGCCTGGAGGGCAAAATGCAAAATAAAATAAGTCAAGCACATAAAGACAAATAGTGTATGATCCCTCTTTTATAAGACAAGAATACACACATATAAAGAGACCAGTGCTCAATGGTGCTTACCAGGGAGAGAAGGAGAAGGAGGGGGAAGCACACTCTAGATCATAAATACTTGTTATTTTTCGTGATGGAAAAAGTGGCACTGAATGTGGGTGTAGTGAGCGCAGCATAACCAAAGTAAACAATGCCACTGTGAAGGGTTTATGAGAATAGGATGTCTGCCCCAAAGAATTTGACATATATAAGAGGACAACAAATCCACCAAAGAACAAAAAATGAGTCTAGGATCACATAAGGATGGGTATAGACATATACATATATAGGTAGGTACAAGTGTACACATACATGAGAACAGATATAAATATCTATATGTATCTGTAAAGACAGATATGTGTAGGCAGCCATATATACTCACTGAAGACACAACTACAGATACCCCTAAGACATAATCAAATACCTTCGAAGATAGGTTTTCTGGGTTTGAAGGCTTCAGACCATAGTCTCATGGGAAAACTCAACTGGCATAGTATGGCTCACAAAGTTCATGTTCTGCATCCTAGTGAAGTGAGTAGTGTCTGTGGTCTTAAAAGTGGCCACCTAAGATATAACTATTTATCTCTACTAGTCAGGAGCAAAAGAATAAGAAGATAATGAAAATCACAGACAAGAAACAGTATACAAGGCTGACAGCCTACCTGATTCACAATTTCAACTACCCTGAGACCAGAAGAACTAGATGGTGCTCAGCTACTACCACTGACTAATCTGACTGGGGGTGTAATAGATAATGTTCCTTACAATGGGAGAAAAATGCAGAACAAAACTAAAATTTGTAAAAATGGCCAAACTAACTAGACAACCTGAAACCAGAAGACTCCCTGAGACTATTGCCCTGAGACTCTCTTTAAATCTTAAACCAACTTCCCCCTGAGGTCAAAGA
>NW_004443940.1:299489-301281 GCF_000243295.1 Trichechus manatus latirostris | reverse complement strand
TATTTTGGGACAGCAGCAAGCAACATCCCCAGGTGAGGAGCCCAGGAGGGTAATTTCACAAAAAACAGAGACACTGTGTAAACAAACATGGAAAGAATAGATGTGGACAAAATTCATTCCAGGTGTGAACAAGCCCAAGAGGGCAATGAGTGAAAGTGCCATATCTTTGAAATGAGTGAAACACAGGAAAGTGCTACTGGAGCAAGGTGAGGCAGAATGATTGCACAAAATCTCAGGACAGAATATTTATAAGATGGGGAGTACACATCTGCCAAGAGATAAAGGGAAAATATAGGAAGGTGGGTGACAGCTCCAGTCTTTTGGGAAAGTGCAGATAACGGAGGGAGCTAGCAACCAGGAAGGGGACTACTTATGAGTGGCCATGCCTTCCCACTGGAAGGGAAAAGTCCATTGAATAGTACAATCACAGAGTAATATTTAGAAGTTCCCCCACAACTGGCCCCATACTGCACCCCCCCCCCCAAGTCTTCTCCCATTTAAGCAAAGCCTGCCAGGATCAGAGCAATGTGGGCCAGTGCTTTTTTGCCCTCATGCCTTGCCCACGCCCACCCCGACCAGTAACACAGGCTGGCACTTTTGCACTTTCGCGTCCCAACCAACCTTAGTCTGACTGACCATGTGAGCTATTGATTTTGCCCTCTGTGCTCCACTCACCCCCACCCCAACTGGTCTCAGCAATACTCCTCCCATACCCTACCTGTTCCAACAGGCTGTCTGCACATATGCAGAAGCCCTTTGCTCTCCTCCATCACTGTGACACAAATCCATGCCTGACCAGAAGGCCTGTCTAGCCTATTTGGGTACTATCATATCCCTGTGAGTATGAAGACAGTCTGTCTTTTTCTCCAGTGGCAACAATAACTACTTGAGCCAACATGGAAGGACCACACTGTCCCTCAAGTTTCACGGAGGGATCCTTACCACTCAACACCTGGCTTCTCAAATCAGGGAAGAGATCTGTTTTTGCATCTCCATGCAACACTTTAAGGGAAGATATATACATGTAATGACAGAGGACCCCATGTGTGTGAGACTCACCATACACACCAGTGAGAGGAAATCACACCCAGATGACTGGCAGCATAAAAATCATACATAGACCAATATCACAAAAGAACAACAATTAAAATAATATAAAGAAAGAAAGGTAGACAATCTACAGAGAAAGGGAAGAAGCCAAGTTGCTGATATATCAAAATACACAAACAACAAAAGAAGACAAATAAACATACAATCAAAAAGAAATATATACATAAATAAAATAACACCTTAATGTCTCAAAGACAGCAGTCATTTACAAATCGTATGAAGAAATAAGTAAAGATGGCTCAAGCAAATGAACAAAATAAAGGAACAGAAAAGCTCTCTGAGGAAGAACAAATATGAAACTACCTGAAAAAGACTTAAAAAAAACTAGTGTTAAGGCTCCTCAAAGAGATCAATGAAAACATGGAAAAAAACTCTAGACGAATTCAGAAAAACAATACAAGCCCCAAATGACAAACACAATAAAGAAATAACCCATTGCACTTAAGATGCTTCCAACTTATAGTGACCCTATAGAACAGAGTAGAACTGCCCCATAGGGTTTCCAAGGCTGTAAATATTTACGGAAGTTGTCTGCCACATCCTTCTCCCTGGGAGTGGCTGGTGGGGTCAAACTGCCAACCTTTAGTAAGCAGCCGAGAGCTTAGCCACTGCATCACCAGGGCTCCTTCCATAAAGAAATAGAATCCTTAAAAAAATACAAAACAGCAATTAGAAATTAGAA
>NW_004443940.1:297207-298639 GCF_000243295.1 Trichechus manatus latirostris | reverse complement strand
CTATGAGTCGGAATTAACTCAACTGCAACTACTTTAGTTTTTTTGATTTTAGACCAGTCCTAGGAGACATACTAAAGGGAGTCCTTTAGATAGAAAACCAATGACATCAGACAACTACATGAGGTAAAGACACATGAAAGCATCGCCCTGATACCAAGCCAAGCGAAGACATCACAAGAGTAAAATAAAGCTAAAAAATGATTACAGGGATTTGAGATACAAAGTTGTAATTGATGCAACATCAAAACAAAAGGAGGAATGTTTAAAATAATTATAGAACTTCCATATGGTGAGGAAGTTAAGGAAATTTCAAGATATAAAAAATGCATTAAATTTATGATGATAATGTAAACTTGATGGTAACTACAAAAAAATTAATAAACCTATTCCTCAACATAAAGAAGAAAAATAAACAGACTCGCTAAACATGAAAACAACAATAATAAATGAAAGGAAAAGTAACTCTACATACAAAAAGAAGTCAGTATAGAAAGTAAACAACAAAGAAACCATTAACACCACACACACACAAACACAAAGGCATAACAAAATGGCTGCAGTGAATTCTTCCCTATAGATACTCACACTGAAAGTAAATGGATTAAAAGCACCAGTCAAGAGACAGAGAGTTTGAGAATGGATAAAAATCCATAACTCATCAATATGTTGCCTGCAAGAGACATACCTTAAGCATAAAGACATAATAGATTAAAAATCAAAGACTGGGGGAAAAAAAAAAGACATACCAAACAAGTAGGAACCAAAATAGAACAGAATTTGCAAAGAAGGATATTATATAAGGATAAAAAGAAAATTCACCAAGACGAAATAATAATTATAAATATTTATACACCAAATTCCAGACCCTCAAAATTTTAAAGCAAATTCTAACAGCATTAACCAGAGAAATAGAAAGATCTGCAATAATAGTTGGGATTGTCAATGAATCTCTTTTGACAATAGATAGAACAACTACAAAGAAAATCAATGTTTTCAATAATGATATTAAAAATAAACCTGAATGACACTATTAACCAACTGCACCTAACAGACGTATATAGAACACATCAAACCAGATGAGCTGTGGAATGACATCATGCATGAAGAAAGCAAGAGGTCGTTAAAAAGACAGGAAAGAAAGAAAAGACCAAAATGGATGTCAGAAGAGACTCTGAAAGTTGCTCTTATTGTCAAGTAGCTAAAAAGAAAGGAAGAAATGATGATGCAAAAGAGCTAAATGGTAGATTTCAAAGGGAAACTCGAGAAGACAAAGTATTATAATGATATGTACAAAGATCTGGAGATAGAAAACCAAAAGGGAAGAACATGCTCAGCTGAAGCTGAAAGAATTGAAGAAAAAAATTCAAGCCTCAATTTGCAGTATTGAAGGATTCTATGGGGAAAATATTAAACGACTCAGGAAACATCAAAA
>NW_004443940.1:294190-295962 GCF_000243295.1 Trichechus manatus latirostris | reverse complement strand
AACAAACAAATCTGTCTTGAAAGAAGTACAACCAGAATGCTCCTTAGAAGCAAGGATGGTAAGACTCTGTCTCACATACTTTGGACGTGTTATCATGAGGGATCAGGCCCTGGAGAAGGACATCATACTTGGTAAAGTAGAGGATCAGCAAAAAAGAGGAAGACCCTTAATGAGATGAATTGACACAGTGGCTGCAACAATGGTTTCAAGCATAACAACGATTGTGAGGATGGTACAGGACCAGGCAGTTTTTCATTCTGTTGTACATAGGGTGGCTATGAGTAGAAATTGACTCAAAGGCACCTAACAGCAACACCCAATGTGGCACAACACACATTCTTCTCCAATGCAGATGGAATATTCTTCCAAATAGACCATATGTTAGGCCACAAAGCAATCCTCAATAAATTTAAAAATATTGAAATTATAGAAAGCATCTTCTCTGATCATAATGTCATGATGAGGTAGTCTGCTTCCGTAAAGATTTACAGCCTTGGAAACCATATGGAGCAGTTCTACTCTGTCCTATAGTGTTGCTATCTGTTCGAATCAACTCAACAGGAATGAGTTTGCTTTTTGTTTCTTTCATATGCAAAACTAAGAGCCAGCATTATTCTCAATGGAGAAAAATTGAGAGCCTTCCTCTGGAGAACGGTAACAAGTCAAAGATGCACATTATCACCACTCTTATTTAATATTGTACTGGACATCCTCAGCAGAGCAATAAGACAAGAAAAGGAAATAAGAGGTATCCAAATTGGAAAGGAAGAAGCAAAATTATCTCTATTTGCAGATGACATGATCCTATACATAAAATTTCCCAAAGATTTCACAAGAAAGTTTCTGGATCTAAAAGAAGAATTCAGCAATGTTGTAGGGTACAAGATCAACATGTAAAAATCAGCTGGGTTTCTGCATTAACAGGGAGAATTCCAAAAAGGAAATCAAGAAAACAATACCATTTATAATAGCCCAAAAATGATAAAATACCTAGGAATACACCTAACCAGGGATGTAAAAGACTTACACAATGAAAACTATAAAATACTGCAACAAGGGACTAAAAAGTACCTAAATAAATGGAAGGACATTCCATGCTCATAGATTGGAAGACTTAATACTGTGAAAATGTCAATATTACTCAAAATAATCTATAGATAGAGTGTAATCCCTATTCAAATTCCAAAAATATTATTTCCTGAAATGGAAAAACTAATCATCAACTTCAAAAGATCACCAGTTTGAATCCAACAGCTGCTCCTTGGAAACCCTATGGGGCAGTTCTACTCTATCCAGTTTTACTCTGTCCTATAGGGTCACTGTCTTAGGCTGGGTTCTCTAGAGAAGCAAAATCAGTAAAGCCTATAAATATATATAGGGAGAGATTTATATCAAAGAAACAGCTCACACGAGTGTAGAGCCTGGAACATCCCAAGTCTATGGAGTAAGATAGAGGCTTCTCCTGATTCATGTAGCCTCAGGGGCTGGTGAACCCAAGATCGACAGGTCAGAAAGCAGGACTCTGCTCACAGGCTATGAAGATCAAAAAATCCCAGGATAGGCAGATAAGTTGATAGCGCAAGTCCCAAGAACTGGAGGTCAGATGAACAGGAAGCAGCTGCATGATCTAGAGCAAACAAAATGCCAGAATGTCTGCTTGTATTCAGATGCGGGCCACACCCCCAAGGAAATTCCCTTTCAACTGAATTGGCTACTCACAGCAGATTCAATTATGGTTGTGATCACATAGAAACGCTGAGAATCATGGTCCA
>NW_004443940.1:292024-293124 GCF_000243295.1 Trichechus manatus latirostris | reverse complement strand
GAGATAAAGAACTCAGCCAAGCACTGAATGGAATAAGAAACTGACCAAGAACAGAGAGCTAGGAGAGATACATGCAGAGGTCCCCTATCAGCTAACGCAACACAGATCCACCATCTTGGACTCCTATCAGGGATCAGTGAACAGCGGGTATGAGAAAGCAGCTTCATGGAGTTTCCAGCAGGAGAGAGAACAACCAGTAACAAGTGATATATGCTTTCCCACCCCTCACCCTTCTTTACTACCACTCGGTCTTTTCTGCTTCCTGAGGCCACAGTTTCTTGGCTAGGAAGCACCAGCTTCAAACCAGTGTCACTTGGATTCCACCTGCCTGCACTGGCCGGCTCCCTGAGTGCCATTTGTTGGCTGTTGATGTGGCTTTTTTCCACTTCTTTAGATTTCTTCCTTACCTCTCACCACCACCACCACCCCCTTTCTCAAATACCTGGATCCGTGTGCCATCTTTGCTTCTTCCTGAAAGGCTGTAAAACACCGCTTGACTGTGAAATTGCTTCCTGGCCCGTGCTGCAACACTGCGGGACCGCAGGGGCTTTCTTTGTTCTGATTTGTTCTGTTATAATTTGTATGTTCATTTTCTTTTTCATTTCTCTGCTTGGGAGCCCCTTCTAGTCGGGCAGTACTATATGGCTTAGGAGCTACTCCTTTACTCTGCACAGACGCACGGTGACATTCCTAGGGGCATTTTTTTTCTTGTTTTTTAGTTTGTTTCTTTGTTTTGTTTTCTTCTCTTTTTCCATTTTTGTCTTCCTTCATTTCTAGTTTCTCATCTCTCTATATTTACCTTCCCTTCTTGTCTCCTGAATACCTGGTGCTGTGTGACACCTCTACCCCTTCTAGCCAGGCAGTACTTCATGGTCTGGGAGATACTTCCCCAATCTTACAAGCTGCACAGTTGTGATCCCTGGGGGCTTTTCTTTTTATTCTCCTGCTTTTTTTCCTCTAATTTTTATTTATACATTTTTTTTCTTTTACCCTTTTTTCCGCCCGTTTCTCAGTATCTCATCTCTCCACTCCAACAGAAAGCTCCCTTAGCACTCTTTTTTGTTTGTGTGTACGTTTTGGCTCCTGTTCCTCTCTCCTCT
>NW_004443940.1:277086-278094 GCF_000243295.1 Trichechus manatus latirostris | reverse complement strand
AAAAAAAAAAAAAAAAGTCTAGAATTACTGGACCAGTTGAGACTGGGGGGCTCCCTGAGATACTCTTTAAACTATCCCTTGAGGTCACCTTTTAGCTAAGTAACAGATTGGCTCGCAAAATAAAGGATATAACTTGTGAATACTGCATTCCTTCAAAAAGTCATCTGTATGCTATGAAATAGTCAACAATTGCTTTAAAACAAAGGTGAGAAGGAAGTGGGGCAAGGAAACTAGATTACTGGAAACGTAACAACCAGAATGGAAATAGTGGGAATGTTCACACATTGTGAAGAATGCAACCAATGTAATAATAGAACAAAATCTGAGCGAATGATTGAAACTAGCCAATTGCAAAATTATTATATTTTACATAAAGTAAATTATATTAATTTAACTGGATTGATATACATTAAGTATAAAATACAATATATAGTGAAATTATATGTAGAGTAGATACACCGATGCATGCAAAAGAGAGTCATTTAAAAAATAAGGCAAATTATAAACAATTGATGGATTTGTTTAAATCGGAACAGCATTTCCTTGTACTACTCTTGCACTTTTTTCTGTAAATTTTAAATTATATAAACAAAATATAACAAAAAATGTGGTTTGTACATGGTCAGCATGTCCATCTTGCAAAAATTAACTGGATTCCAGTAGTAGCAAGTGCCTTCAGATGTACACAAACTCTCACACCATAACGTATCATGTTTCCAGACTCTTGAGCTTGGTATTAGTTTTAATTACTCCTGCCCTACCTCACTCATTTAACATACCTGCCGTCCATATAAAGGCATATGAATTTGCAACACTTTGTCTAGAAGAAAAGAAGATTGCTATTGGCTGGAATCAGTAGCATGCTGGTAAATATTTAATAATCCGTTCTTTGAAGAAAAAAACCCATATCTTCAGCATTTGCAAATGTCCATGTTTAAATAATTCTACCATGGCCATTTTTAAGCTACATCACAGAACATAAATGTGGGAAATGTGGGATGCATTGCA
>NW_004443940.1:271769-272765 GCF_000243295.1 Trichechus manatus latirostris | reverse complement strand
AACAGGTGTTAAATAAATCAAGAGGCAGGAGCCAGGGAGCAAAGGCAGGTCAGATGGTAAAGTACCAGCACAGTGAAAACTAATTCACCACTGCCTGGTCTAATCCAGATCTTTGGGAGTCCAAAGCCAACACTTACAAAACCATATCCTGCTTACTCCTTAACTGCGTTGCCCATGAATACCAGCCAGTCGATATCACATCAGGCATAGGACCTCTTTTTCATAAATTCCACTCTCTCGTTCTAAGCTTCGAACTATATTCTGTCTCGTCTCTCTATAACCAGCCGTATCTCTCCAGTTTCTCTCTCTTTTATGAGAATTTGTCTTTAAACATCCTACAAAGGCTTAAGTTCAGATTTTTTTCCTTCTTTGAATTTGTCTGGGTGTTTAAGTGCCCATCAACAGATGAATGGATAAACAAACTATGGCACATACAAACAGTGGAATACTATACAACAATAAAGAACAATGATGATCTATGAAACATCTCACAAAAAAATTAAAAAAAGAAAAAAACATGTAACAGGTATTCAGTTAGCTTTAAGACAGAAGGTTGTCAAACAGAATAGAGAGAGGACTCATCATCATTTATGTCAGAATCATCTTCATCTACTCCTTCAATGACTGATTTCTTCCCTTTACAACAGGGTACAATTAATCCAATCAGGAAGATCCCAAGAAAGACCCAGTTACTGAAATAGTATGCATCACTAAAGAACTAGAACTAGAACTTGTAAAGGAATAGGTATGTCCGGGTAACAGTACATTGGTAACAGTACGTTGATATTTCCATTGGACAGCACTGCTCCAGATTTTCTGTCTCATAAGTATGAGGCAGAACTCTCACTAATGTATATGGAGATATGCAACTCTTTTGTTTTCCTTTTGTATTGTTGTGTAACAAATTACCACAAAGTTAATGGCCTAAAACGTCACCCACTTATTAGCCACAGTTTTATAGGTCAGAAGTCTGGGCACGGCAGAGCTGGGTTATAT